>NC_140253.1:3141473-3146473 GCF_949987555.1 Borostomias antarcticus
AGGAGGAGGAGGAGGAGGAGGAGGAGAGAAGGCACGAAGGGAAGAGACGAGAGAGAGAGAGAGAGAGAGAGAGAGAATGGAGGAGAGAAAGCAAGAGATAAAAAAGACACTTAAGTTAAAAAGAGAGAGAGAGAGAGAGAGAGAGAGGGAGAGCGTTGGACCTGCGATGCGGCCTGAAGATTTAGAGAAACCTTTATGAGGGACTGTGGAGATTTACTATTCCCACAATGCATTGTAAAATAAATAAATAAATAAATAAATAAAAGAAACAGCAGGAGGGACGCGGACGACACTTCAGACTGCTGAGCTGCATCTCTGGTAAATGGAGAGAGAGAGAGGGAGAGAGAGAGAGAGAGGGAGAGAGAGACAGGGAGAGAGAGACGGAGCGAGAGATGGAGAGGGAGAGAGAGGGAGCGAGAGAGGAAGAGAGAGAGAAAGAGGGAGCGCAAGAAAGAGAGGGAGAGATAGAGAGAGAGAGAGAGAGGGAGATAGAGAGAGGGAGGGAGAGAGAATGAGGGAGAGAGAGAGAGAGAGGGAGGGAGATAGAGAGAGAGGCAGGGAGAGAGAGACGGAGCGAGAGATGGAGAGGGAGAGAGAGGGAGCGAGAGGAAGAGAGAGAGAAAGAGGGAGAGCAAGAAAGAGAGGGAGAGAGATAGATAGATAGAGAGAGAGAGGGAGGGAGATAGAGAGAGGGAGGGAGAGAGAATGAGGGAGAGAGAGGGGTGGGGGGGTAGAGAGAGAGAGAGTATTCACCCCTGAGCTCTGAGTTAGTCTTGTTTTCCCAGCGAACCGACACAAGGTCTTATGATAATCCGGCCCGGTGATCAAAGGCATGCGTGTCTGCAGCAGATATACATATTCACACCCACTTCCTGCACCCCATCCTGGGAGCTGGGAAGCCTGTTTATCCCCAGACCTGAACTACTGTTTGTGGTCAGAGAGGAGAAGTGTCCGATTGTCTGGCTGGTTGGCTTAAAGGGGTAGTAGTGTGCTATTTTGAACATTTAGCCCTATTTTTCTACCGTGCACCTGAAACATAGGGACCATAATTTCGTTCCAGTAGCTAGCTGCAGTTTTTATGCAGGCTCTCACTGGGCTACAATGGAAGTCAATGGGGCATACGTAAATATGTTGAAAAAACTATGATGACGTGGTTTTCTGAGACGGGAAGCACAGGGTGTAATCTTACCAGTCTCAGTATGCTCTCCTGTGAAATGTATCCCAATCTGAATGTTTTAACATGTTTGGCGTGGCTTGGACAGAAGCATTCCCCAGGCGCTTATTTTCACTGTTCCTACCAGAGGACTATGTGCAAGTCATTCCAAACACCTAAATATATTCGGATTGTGATACATTTCACTGGAGAGCATACTGAGACTGGGAAGATTACACCCTGTGCTTCCTGTCTCAGAAAAGCACATTCATCATAGTTTTTCAACGCGTTTACGTATGCCCCATTGACTTCCATTGTAGCCCAGTGAGAGCCTGCATAACAACCGTAGCTAGCTCAATACTGGAACGATCAGTGAAATAATGGACTCAGTGTTTCTGGTTCATGGTAGACAGCCCACAAATAGGGCTACTGTAAATGTCCAAAATACCACACTACCCCTTTAACTGGCTGGTTGACTGGCTGACTGGTTGACTGGCTTAACTCTCTTGTTAACTGGCTAACTGGCTGGCTAACTGACTGACTGGCTGGCTTAACTGGCTGGTTGACTGGCTGGCTAAGAGTATATCTCCAAAACAACATGAAAGGGACGAAAATGGAACACTATGAAAAATGAAAATGAAAAAAAAAGGAAAAACAAAAAAAACTATGATTGAAACGGAGAAGTTCAAATGCACTAGTTTAGAGTTCTTTTGAACATCTGTCAAAAAGGCATTTTGGAAACAGAGCAGAACACTGTATTTTAAGGCTGCTCTGAATCACACGCGCGCACACACACACACACACACACACACCGACGAACGCACGCACGCACACACACACACACACACACACACAGACACCTCCTCTTCATTAGAGGGAACAGGAACAGGCACATGATGCCCTGTGGGCTGAGACGAGTGTGTGTGTGTGTGTGTGTGTCTGTCTGTAGAAGGTCCCAGCGCAGAGTGCATCAAACACTGAGCCGTAACTCCTCAGAGTCTCTCCACACTGCTGAGACATCTCCCTCTCCAACCCAGCTCTCTCAGGAGGACACACACACACACACACACACACACACACACACACGCACACACACGCACACACACACACACCATCCTCATCAGCTATCTATACTTACGGCCACTAACTAATCAAACAAGAAACAAGAGCCCAATCAAACACAGCCCCCCTTCGCACAGGGCCTTGGAGACAGCTGATCATTAAAACCCACCGACGTGGGAATATGCTGTATTAAGGGTTCGCTAACAGGTAAACACGCTCAGTCTGTCTGTACCCCTCGACTAATGACCCCCTCTCCCTCTCCCCAAGGGCCTAGGGCAGCGCTAGGTAGCGCCGGTGCTAATGCTAAAACCAGCTCCCGACGTCCTGGCACCCTGAGGGCAGGGCTAGCCGACGCTAAGCTAAGCTAGCGACACCGCTATGAGACCCTTAGGGCAGCGCTAGCGCTAAAAGCTATGCTAAGCTAAGCTACCCACCCCATTCCCCCCCTTATTACTATTCAACAGGCCGTGCAGACTGGGCCTCCTGTCTGCAGACGTTTTCATTAACGCATGTCAAGATGGCGCGTGTTAAACTCCTGACACTTAAAACCTGTGCCTTGAGAGACAGGGATGTGTGTTCCAGTGTGTGTGTGTGTGTGTGCTACCAACTATTAAAACAAGTGTGTGTGTATGTGTGCCTCGAGAGACGCACGTACGAGTGTGTGTGCGTGTGTGTGTGCTACCAACAATTAAAACAAGTGTGTGTATGTGCCTTAAGAGATGCACGTACGAGTGTGTGTGTGTGTGTGTGTCCTGAGAGACCAGAGACAATGTAAGCGAGACGAGCGCGGGGCCGCGAGGTAAAGGTGTTCTGTGGTGCCAATTAAATGACACTGCTATTCCATCGCCCCGGGCGACGCCGCGGGTGGAGGGGGGGGGGGGCGTTTCGTGCTCAAACAGCGTGGCAAGGCGGGCGCCGTTACGCCACTCTGCTCCTCTCTTAACCGATCGATCATCCCTCTCTTTGTGTCCTCTAACTGGTTCCGAGGGAGAGGGAGAGAGAGAGAAAGAGAGAGAGAGATAGGGAGGGGGAGGGAGGGAGAGAAAGGGAGTGTTTTCAAGGGCCCAATTTGTGGGCGAATGTAGACGAGGTGTCAGGGTGGTGGTGTAAAGAGAGAGAGAGAGAGAGAGAGAATAGGGAACAAGAGAGAACAAGAAAGAGAGATAGAGGAGAAAGATAGAGGGAGAGATTGAGAGAGATAGAGAGATGAGAGAGAGAGAGGGGTGAAAAGATCCAGATTTGACCTGCTCTGCATGGAGATGTACATAAAGAGATGTATGAAACGGTATCGCCCATTTACAGTAGCTCCTGCTCTCTCTCTCTCTCTCTCTCTCTCTCTCTCTCCTGCCCACTCAGTGCTAGAGTGCTCTATCACTCTCTAATCATCTGGCTATTGTTCAATTATTCACATCAGCTAGTTATTGAACATCCTGTATTCTCTGGGAGCGCATGGATAGAGAGCTTCAGATCCACCTATTAATCAGTAATTCACTTAATAAAGTTAGCACTAAGCGCCCCTGCTCTGCAGGTCTCTCTCCTCAGGTCTCTCTCCTCGGGTCTCTCTGCTCGGGTCTCTCAGCTCGGGTCTCTCTCCTCTGGTCTCTCTCCTCTGGTCTCTCTCCTCTGGTCTCCCTCCTCGGGTCTCTCTCCTCAGGTCTCTCTGCTCGGGTCTCTCTCCTCGGGTCTCTCTCCTGGGGTCTCTCTCCTCGGGTCTCTCTCCTCAGGTCTCTCTCCTCAGGTCTCTCAGCTTAGGTCTCTCTCCGCAGGTCTCTCTCCTGGGGTCTCTCTCCTCGGGTCTCTCTCCTCAGGTCTCTCTCCTCAGGTCTCTCAGCTTAGGTCTCTCTCCGCAGGTCTCTCTCCTCGGGTCTCTCTCCTCGGGTCTCTCTCCTCTGGTCTCTCTCCTCTGGTCTCTCTCTGCAGGTCTCTCTCCTGGGGTCTCTCTCCTCGGGTCTCTCTCCTCAGGTCTCTCTCCTCAGGTCTCTCAGCTTAGGTCTCTCTCCGCAGGTCTCTCTCCTCGGGTCTCTCTCCTCGGGTCTCTCTCCTCGGGTCTCTCTCCTCGGGTCTCTCTGCTCGGGTCTCTCTCCTCGGGTCTCTCTCCTCTGGTCTCTCTCCTCTGGTCTCTCTCTGCAGGTCTCTCTCCTCTGGTCTCTCTCTGCAGGTCTCTCTCCTCAGGTCTCTCTCCTCAGGTCTCTCTCCTCAGGTCTCTCTCCTCAGGTCTCTCTCCTCGGGTCTCTCTGCTCGGGTCTCTCTCCTCGGGTCTCTCTCCTCGGGTCTCTCTCCTCGGGTCTCTCTCCTCGGGTCTCTCTCCTCGGGTCTCTCTCCCCAGGTATCTCTGCTCAGGTCTCTCTCCTCAGGTCTCTCTCCTCGGGTCTCTCTCCTCGGGTCTCTCTCCTCGGGTCTCTCTCCTCAGGTCTCTCTCCTCAGGTCTCTCTCCTCGGGTCTCTCTCCTCGGGTCTCTCTCCTCAGGTCTCTCTCCTCTGGTCTCTCTCCTCGGGTCTCTCTCCCCAGGTCTCTCTCCTCAGGTCTCTCTCCTCTGGTCTCTCTCCTCTGGTCTCTCTCCTCTGGTCTCTCTGCTCGGGTCTCTCTCCTCTGGTCTCTCTCCTCTGGTCTCTCTCCCCAGGTCTCTCTCCTCTGGTCTCTCTCCTCTGGTCTGTCTTGGTCCCAGCGGTAGCGGTGTCTGTGGTGCTCGTATTCACGCGGCGTGCGCTGCTTACATACACACACTTGGTTCTGTTAGGAGTCGGTAAGACGCCTGTCGACTAACTAGGACAGAGCTGAGAGGCAG
>NC_140253.1:3161473-3168973 GCF_949987555.1 Borostomias antarcticus
TGGGGCCGTCTTGGCCAGGGCTCCTTCAGAAAAGAGATCTAATTACAACAGGACTTCCCTGGTCAAATAAAGGTTAAATACATGCAATTAAAAAGAAAAAGATAAAGGCCTTAGAGAGAGATAGATGTACGTACAGGAAGACAAACACACTCTGGTAGATGGACGGACGTTGACGGGTGCGTCTCGTCCCCGTCGGGGCGGTACCGTACCTTCCTGTCCAGCTCCTGTCGGAGTTTGAGGCAGGCGGCCTCGTGCTCGCTCTTCTCCCTGGTGGACACACTTAGCCTCCGTTTTAGAGACTCCAGGAAGGCCTTCCTGTTAGAGGCCTCCTCCGTCAGCGTCCTCACCTGGGGGACGGGGGGGGGGGAGGGAGGGAGAGAGAGAGAGAGAGAGAGGCTAGATGATCACATTCAGCTGATTAACCTTGACTTACAGTAGCTTCTCACGGCTTTTAATGGGATTTCTAGAACCTTGTGATTCTCTGCAGTACCATGCCATGAAAATGTTATCATGACGGAAAATGTTATCATCATGCAGATTTATTGAGTGAGTATGTGCAGTAGCTGCATACGGTGCTGTTTACAGGAAAACATTTTGATGCGCTGTGGGCTCAATTTTTTATATTTCCAAAATCTGTGAAGATCGTTTGTGGAGGTCAGTCTGAAGATGTAGTGTAGCAATCGAGGTGTCAATTGACCCAAAAATGTGGGAGGAGTAGGGTTTGATAGGTTTTGAGGATTCCTGACCACCTCTTGAGGTCGGACCAAAGACCGAGTCCTAAGTGTGCTTGTGATCTAAGTGCGCTTGTGATCTAAGTGTGCTTGTGATCTAAGTGCGCTTGTGATCTAAGTGTGCTTGTGATGCCAGCTGGGTCCTAGCGTGTGCTACCTTGCTCTCCAGCTGCTCCACCTGTCCTCTGTGGTTCTTCTCTGCCTCCTGGTGGAGCTTCATCCTGGCCTTCACCTCCTCCACCAGGCGCCTCTTAGTACTCACCTCTCTCTCCGCCTGGCTGGCCCTGGGAGACACACACACACGTAAACAAATACACACACACAGGCACACACACAGGCACGCACGCACGCACACACACACACACATACACACACACACACATACACTCACATAGACATTCCTAAACACTGTACACATACACACAGACCGGTGCGCGCACATATTAAAACACACATACCGCACAGTACACACAAATACAAAAGGCGTGCGCACACACACACATACACGCACGCCGCATACACATTCTTAAATACTGTACACACACACACAGATGGGTACGCACACACACACACACACACACACACAAACACACACAGTCTTATTGGCAGCGTGGCGTCGGGCCTGACGGCTCATTATGACAGCTAAATAGAGCGGCACGCTGCTGGCTTCCACCGAGGGGACCGGGCCGCCGGCGTCTCAATAATATCTGCGGATCGTCCCGTTCGGCACGGCGTACATTACCGGCTGACACGCCTAAGTGTGCGCCAGGGAAATTAACCAACGTGTTGTGCGCGACCGGGGAGCGTTTCCGTTTGACAAACGGCGTCTGGCGTCTTTGAAGGGCGCCGCCACAGCGGCGATGGAAGCGCAGCGACGACGACGACCGCGGTGCCGGTGGAAAGTCTTTCGGCGCGGATCACGTTCGATGGGACTCGAACGGCGGGGAAAGAGGCGTTCGCCGTGACTCATTAAACGCTGCAGGAGACGTGTGGAAAGATATCAATTCTAATATGATTAGTGAGTTGCAATTCTGAGGGGAGTTGCAACACTCAACAAAAGAGAGTCTGTGTGTGTGTGTGTGTGTGTGTGTGTGTGTGTGTCTGTGTTTAGTGCGGTCCCCGCGCGCACGGTGGCGAACGTCGAACATACACGCCGTTGTCACTTCCTATTATAAACCCCGCCCCCTGAGGCGCTTAACATTCCGTTACTCTTCGGAGCCGCCTTGCCGAGGAGACGGGCATTAAACGGACGGCCTTGATCACAGCTTTTTAAATCGTTTTTTTTTCCTTCTTCTAAAACAGCAAATTAAAGATGATGTTTTTTCTCCCTTCATAGCTGTCTGGCCTCACCGATGGGAGTCGCAACAAATGGAATATAAAACAAACAAAAATCATTAAAGATGACTTCCCCTTTTAACGAATGCGGCTTCCATCTCGTAACGGGCGGCCACTCGATCCGCGGCCTTCCCCTTTAAGACAAACAGATGATGCAAGCGGGGGGCAAGGGGGGGCCTGTCTGGGATAAGTAAATGTCCCCGTCTCCCCGGGCGGAAGCAGCCCGAGGCCAGAGAGCGGTGGGCTGGGTAAATAAATGGGAGCCGGTCTTATTGGAGTGACATTAGAACGAAATGAGACGAGGGGGTCTAGCTCCCGGGGACTTCTGGGAAGAGGCGGCCCCTGGGTTACCCAAATGGATTGGCGGGAGATAATGAGGAGGGGGCGTATCGGGGCCCCATTAAGGACGGTCTCTCTCCCTCCCTCCCTCTCTCCCTCCCTCCCTCTCTCTCTCTCTCTCCCTCCCTCCCTCCCACTCTCTCTCTCCCTCCCACTCTCTCTCTCTCCCTCCCTCCCTCTCTCTCTCTCTCTCTCTCGGTCTGTGTTGACTCGCGGACGGCGACGGACTCGACCTATCGCCCGCGCGCTCAGCCTCCCCGATGCTAATGGCAATTAGCTCTGTGACATTTATTTTAGATGCTCCTCACCCCCCCCTGAAGACCCCCGACACGAACAGAGGATAAAAAAGAATGAGGGATGAGGTTCAGAGGGAGCGTGTGATCTGGATTTATGAGCGAAAGAGAGATGGAGGGAGAGAGAGAGAGAGAGAGAGAGAGAGAGAGAGAGAGAGAGAGAACGGAACCTCATCCCTGTCTCAAACAGCAGAATTTCAGCAGTTGCTTGTTTTGTCCTATTTGTTGTCTGTGTCTCTCATCAGGTATGCGTACATGGTAACGGTGGGTATAAGCGCTGTAAGGAAGTTGTGTGTGTGTGTGTTAGAAAAAAACAAGGCTGAACCACGTATGCCCGCACATACCTGTGTGTGCGTGTGTGTGTGTGTGTGTGAGAGAGAGACACAGTGTGTGTGTGTAAGATGAAAGGTCTGCGCTTCATAAATAAGACAGTGGCTTAGAGCCGGATATTGACTGAGGACACGTTGGCGTACTTTGAAATTCCCTGCGTTTTTTCTTCCCTGGCCCTGTGAGGACGGGAGGAGGCTCGGTCCAGTCCGGTCCAGCCGGCCGCTCGCTGCAGAGGGATGGATATTTCACAGACGTCTAGACATGCCTTTCATTCGGAGGAGAGGGGTCTCTCCGCTGAGGATAGCGGTGGCCTGTGTGTGTGTGTGTGTGTGTGTGTGTGCGCGCGCGGAGAGGCAAAGGCGAGGCGTTGTTGTGGAAACGGTCCGAGGGATCTCCGCTCTGTCTGACTGTGATCCTTGCAGCCTTTGGTCACACACACACACACACACACACACACCCTGCCATCATGACTGCTCACACACTCGGCGTGTACTATTGACTGTGGTAGAGAGAGAGACAGAGGGAGAGAGAGTGGGAGAGAGAGAGAGAGAAGGAGAGAGACGGAGAGATCGAAAGAGAGAAAGAGAGGGGGGGGCAGAGAGAACGAGTGAGAGATGGAGAGGAAGAGAGAGCGAGAGAGAGAGAGAGAGAGAGAGAGAGAGGGGGCGCTAGTACCATAAGAGCGCTGTGCAGAGCAGAGGGGCATTATTGATACCTATTATAATGTTACCAACGGTGAAGGATGATTCGCAAAACTAACTGTTAATAGCTTTACGTGTGTGTGCGTGTGTGTGTGTGTGTATTTGTGTGTGTATGTGTGTGTGTGTGTGTGTGTGTGCGTGTTGAAAATAGCAGGGGAGGAAACAAAGGTGAGGACAGTTGCATCACGCTGGAGGAGGAGGAGGAGGAGGAGGAGGAGGAGAGGAAGGTAAGATTGCTCTCAAAGCGATTTCCTGCCATCCTTCGTCAGAGTTCAAAGATGAACATGAGATAATTGGGAAACAGGCGGAGATAGCTGAGGTCCTTCGAAAAAACTAATTGTTCCCCACACTAATTGCGGATAGTTACTGCTGCTTCCGTGTGTGTGTGTGTGTGTGTGTGTGTGTGATTGATCGGCGTGAGATGTAGAGCCATTCGTCAGGTCTCCAGTAGGCCCCTGGGCCATGGTAGCGGTGTTGTGTGGGTTTTTGTGTCACGAGAGGAGATGATCCTTCCTGCGGCACACACACAGGCACACACACACACACACACACACACACACACACACACAGCGGATCGATACTCGGCTTTGATCATAACACCGTGCCTCCCCGGGTCTGTGTGCTGGCAACATGACACACACACACACACACGACTCGAACAACGCACACACACACGCACAGACTGCATAATACGAAAGCACACACACTCATATTGGAAACATGCGCACGCACACTCAAAAACACACACACACACACACACACACACACAGACATACACACACACACACTGCACAGGGAACATGTTGTGCTGGAGTGCAGAAGACAGAGAGCTGCCACACGGTGGAATCAAACACTGCAGATGAGAAGAGAGAGAGAGAGAGAGAGAGAGAGAGCGAGAGAGAGCGAGAGAGAGAGAGAGAGAGAGAGAGAGAGAATTCGAGGTAGAGAAACATAAATATATAAAATATCTGGAGGGAGAGAGAGAGAGAGCAGGAGAGAAAGAAAAATACAGAAAGCGAGAACCAGACTGAGAGAGAGACACAAAGAGAGAGAAAGAGAAAGAGAGTGAGAGAGACAGACAGAGAGAGAGAGGGAGAGAGAGCCAGAGAGAGAGAAAAAAAAGGAGACAAAGACATAGGTAGAGAGATGGGGGACAAAGAGACAGAAAGACAGAGAGAGAGAGAGATAGAGTGTGGTTGGTTGTGTGTGTGTGTGTGTGTGTGTGTGTGTGTGTGTGTGTGTGTGTGTGTGTGTGTGTGTGTGACTGACTTGTCCTGCGCCTGGCGGAGTGTTTCCTCTCTCTCCTGTAGCTGGCCTCTCAGGGCTTTGTTAGCAGCCGTCAGCTTTGCCACCTCCACGCTCACTCCCTGACACACACACACACACACACACACACACACACACACAGAGACATGGCACGGACACACACAAATAGAGAGAGAGCGAGGGGAGGGGTGAGACAGGGTGAGACCGTGGTGTTGTCACACCAGAGATGACGGGTTCCAGCGGAGTGTGCAGGGCTCATTGTGACGGCGCTGGGGATCAGCCTGGTGGGGATCAGCCTGGTGGGGAGCAGCCTGGTGGGGATCAGCCTGGTGGGGAGCGAGGTTGAGAGAAGCCTCGTCTAATCTGACGTTTGTTCAAATCATCTGTTAACCTGGTCCTTACTGCGGAGGATAATCTGCTCTCTGTGACTCGCAGGGATAAAGAAGGGTTAAACAGATCCGTAGAAAAACTAGGGAAATATGTGTGTGTGTGTGTGTGTCTTTGGTGAGAATTACATTTTATTACGATAGCTGTGTTTGAAAGGGGAAAATGCCCCTATATATGGAAAATAATGTCATTCGCATGCGTTATACAAATAAAGTTTGATTTGATTTGAGAAAATGGCATTGTTCCAGTATCATACGGAAAGGACACACACACATGCACGCACACACACACATTCAGTCACACACACACACACACACACGCGGTTATGGGAGACCCTTGCGGCAGCAGGCTGTCTTGTGATCATGTGGGTGATGGATATATGAGTGTGCACCTTGTCTTCGGTTTGAAGGCTCTCATCTGTTCTCTGGAGGAAACGGAACTCACACACGCACACACACACACACACACACACACACACACCAAAGCCCTGTTCCCTCTTCACCTCTCACTCCCCCCGTGTCAGGGAGGCGTGCGCGACAGCAGCAATACAGCGGCTGACGCTGACGAGGCCCGCTAACAAGCCGGCGGTTACGGTTAGCGCCGTTGTCGTGGCGACACCTGGGAGAGCTTGCCAGCTCCCAGTCTTGTCACCTGACAGCGTTTCTGACAACACAACCGGCTGAGCGAGAAGTCTGTTAGCTTTGAAATCCTTTCACACGGTTAACACAGCTGAATATTGAATAATAGATTGACATTATTTGTATTATTTTGAGTGGGATGAATAGATTAATTACACTGTGTATACAGTAGTGCTTCATATAACATGAGGGCCCATTTTGATTAAAGGTAAAAGTTAAATGTCAACTAACTCACTAACCTCAATGAACTCCCTGAATCACTCACTATGATCAACTAACTCACCGAATCACTAACCTTGATCAACTAACTCACTGACTCACTCACTCACCATGATCAACTAACTCACTGACTCACTCACTCACCATGATCAACTAACTCACTGACTCACTCTCTCACCATGATCAACTAACTCACTAACCTTGATCAACTAACTCACTGACTCACTCACTCACCATGATCAACTAACTCACTAACCTTGATCAACTAACTCACTGACTCACTCACTCACCATGATCAACTAACTCACTAACCTTGATCAACTAACTCACTGACTCACTCACTCACCATGATCAACTAACTCACTAACCTTGATCAACTAACTCACTGACTCACTCACTCACCATGATCAACTAACTCACTGACTCACTCACTCACCATGATCAACTAACTCACTGACTCACTCACTCACCATGATCAACTAACTCACTGACTCACTCACTCACCATGATCAACTAACTCACTGACTCACTCTCTCACCATGATCAACTAACTCACTAACCTTCATCAACTAACTCACTGACTCACTCACTCACCATGATCAACTAACTCACTGACTCACTCACTCACCATGATCAACTAACTCACTGACTCACTCTCTCACCATGATCAACTAACTCACTAACCTTGATCAACTAACTCACTGACTCACTCACTAACCTTGATCAACTAACTCACTGACTCACTCACTCACCATGATCAACTAACTCACTAACCTTGATCAACTAACTCACTGACTCACTCACTCAACATGATCAACTAACTCACTAACCTTGATCAACTAACTCACTGACTCACTCTCTCACCATGATCAACTAACTCACTAACCTTCATCAACTAACTCACTGACTCACTCACCATGATCAACTAACTCACTGACTCACTCACTCACCATGATCAACTAACTCACTAACCTTGATCAACTAACTCACTGACTCACTCACTCACCATGATCAACTAACTCACTAACCTTGATCCACTAACTCACTGACTCACTCACTCACCATGATCAACTAACTCACTGACTCACTCACTCACCATGATCAACTAACTCACTGACTCACTCAACATGATCAACTAACTCACTGACTCACCCTCAGTTTGGTCTGGAGCTGCTTGACCTCTCCCTCCAGGGCTTTGATGGCGGCTGGGCTGGGGGGCTGGGTGTTCTCTGGGGGAGGAGGAGGGTGGGGGGTGGTGGAA
>NC_140253.1:3173973-3180013 GCF_949987555.1 Borostomias antarcticus
TCTCTGGAATGGCCTTCCGTTACATGCATTGCATGGAAGTTAAAGTTAAAGTCCCAATGATTGTCACACACCCGACCTGAGGGGTGGTGAAATTAGTTCTCCGCATTTGACCCATCCCCTGGGGGAGCGGTGAGCAGCAGCGGTGCCGGGCTCAGGAATCATTTGGTGATCTAACCCCCCAATTCCAACCCTTGATGCTGAGTGCCAAACAGGGAGGCAATGGGTACCATTTTTATAGTCTTTGGTATGACTCGGCCGGGGATCAAACTCACAACCTCCCAGTCTCAGGGCGGACACTCTAACCAAAGAAGCAGGAGCATGTCCAGTTAAAACCTTTAAATCAAGACTGCAAACTTAATTGAGCCTCTTAATTAAAGCCTAACCTAGAACCTTTTCAAACATCCCCTTAACATTGATGCTTTTAATCTAGTTGTTTTATTTTCAACAACCCTGTATGTGTTTATACTGTGACGTGACCTTGGTTGTTAGATATATACTAGTGTCTACGTCCAAATATGGAGATAATATTGCTGAGAGATCATGTTGGTATAATTATGGGTGTATTTATCTAGATGGTTTCACATTGCTGGCAGTTAGTGATGGGGAGGAAGGGATGAGGTAGACAGTTGTAAAAAAGAAGAACTAGAAACGCAGAAAGAACAGAAGAAGAGGTGGGGTCACCGTTCCACACCGTCGTTAAGAGCTGATATCTGTTCTACAGTAACCAGTGGAGTTGGTATCTATTCTAACCAGTAGAGTTGGTATCTGTTCTACAGTAACCAGTAGAGTTGGTAGTTGGTATCTGTTCTACAGTAACCAGTAGAGTTGGTAGGGATGGCGGCAGGCCATGGAGAGATAATGGTGGAGTATATAAACATCTCTGATGTTCAAACAAAGACTCCAGAAAAGGCTCCAGAGAGGACTCCAGACCAGACTGCAGAGGAGACCCCAAAGTCAGGTAGAATAGAACATACAAGTTGACTTGTCCCACAAATCATTTCAAACATTTCTAAGTGTGTGTGGTGTGTACTGTATGTGTGTTTGAGTATGTGTTTGTCCCACAGGATTAAGACTCTTCAGGCTGGTTGTTTTGAGCTTTGGGCTGCTGTGTGTCCTACAAGCCACTCTGAACATCTCCCTCCGTCTCGTCTTCTGTGAGTCTAGTGATTTCTAATCATTATGATCCCAGACAGAAGGATGATGTGTCACAGCCAGGGTTGGGCTCAACAGAGTTTCAATTCAGCAAGGAAGTTCAAATCAATTCAGGTCTGGAACATGCAAAAACTAGGGCTGTCAATCAATAAAAATAAAAATAAATCTAAGTAATTACATGATTTGTAATTAATTAATCTAATTAATCACAATAAATGACATAATGTTTGCTCGGAAAAGCCCCCAAATAGAGATATTCAATTAAAATACATTACATTATTGTGGCAGACGAGTAAAGCAGTGAAACGACATTACAAAAGTTGGCTTTAGCCAATATATTGTTTGTTAAATTATTATTTGCAAAGTCTTGTTATGTGTAAGGCTATTAATCAATCTAAGTAACATATTCAGCTTGCGCCAATACATCTGGGGATTTTCAAACTATTGTGCCTCTTGATGCCGGCTTGTAGCTGCATTGGAGGATGGAATTTGCAAAACTTCCATTAAGCCCTTGTCTTCTGCCATAGTAATTGACCTGCAGTCCATAGCAATTCATTTTGCAAAATATTTTGTCAATTTGTCTGAGGTAGACTTAGTCTACTCATTCTGTCTGAGGTAGACTTAGCCTACTCATTCTGTCTGAGGTAGACTAAGCCTACTCATTCTGTCTGAGGTAGACTTAGCCTACTCATTCTGTCTGAGGTAGACTTAGCCTACTCATTCTGTCTGAGGTAGACTTAGCCTACTCATTCTGTCTGAGGTAGACTTAGCCTACTCATTCTAGGCTGCCTGCTCTCTGTAGCCTACTACGCAATCCACTGGACAAAATTGAGATGATGATGATTATTATTATTATTATTAATATTATTATCATGCATTTCTATAATTTAATTAACACACTCAAATTTGCACAATTAATTGATCTAATTAATGTGTTAAATTGACAGCCCTAGCAAAAACATTTGATATAAACAGAATACTATCATCAATCTATTCCGAATCATTTCAAACAACGTTTGTTACAGAATTGTTATTGCAGCTGAAATTCTAAATTGATGGAATAGAGAGGGATTTGATCCAAGCCCTGGTCACAGCATTGTTTCAAATAGTATGAGAAACAAGTCAGATACCTCAAAGCATTTCAAATAAGCCCAATTCAATTCAATCACAGTGATTTCCATTCTTATAGTCAGACTGTAGGAACACACACTTGCATCTCATTATTAGAGAAGAGAGAAGTTGTATCATCACATTACAAAAACAACATCCTCTTTAATCCCAACTTTTTTTTGTTTCAGCTAATGCTGACCACCAGAGACACCAGTTAGAGACCAGTTACAACAACCTGACCAAAGAGAGAGACCAGTTAGAGACCAGTTACAACAACCTGACCAAAGAGAGAGACCAGTTAGAGACCAGTTACAACAACCTGACCAGAGAGAAAGACCAACTACTGACCAGTAACAGGGACCTGACCAAAGAGAGAGATGACCTTCAGAGGAAACTTTGCGGTAGGTTAAATGCTTCATTCTGTTCTCCAGTTTCATAACTATCTACCTAGCTACCTACATACTCTACCTACCTACCTACCTACCTAACCTCCTACCTATCTACCCTTAACTACTGTACCTACCTAGCTACCTGAATACTTACCTAACCTCCTACAGTACCTGCCTACCTAACAACCTCTCTACCTCCCTACCTTCCTACCTCTCTACCTTTCTACCTACCTGCCTACCTAACTACCTCTCTACCTCCCTACCTTCCTACCTCTCTACCTACCTACCGACCTAGCTAGCTAGTGGTTTGTGTGGTTTGAGGCTGTTAGCTGTTACTACATCTGTGTTATGTTGTGTTGTAGTGTGTGAGAAAGGCGAGCGAGCATGTCTCTTCATCAAGGAATATTCCTGGTAGGCACCAGAGCAATTCCCCTGGAGGTTCCTGGATGATTCCTGAAAGGCACCAGAGCAAGACCCCAGGAGCTTCCCCATTCCACATAGGGGTGTGTCATGAACAGCTCTGCACAAATTTGTCCAAAACTGATGCATTCAAGTTAACTCTGATATGTTAGTAATTAGTATGTTCCCCAACGCTGTCAATCTCGGAGACACAACTCTTCAAATAAGTTTAGCAAGCAGGTAAGCTAGCTAGCGAACGTTATAACGTTAAGATAGCCTAGCTAGCTAACAGCATTGTGGTCGGCCCACAGTAGATATTGTGCTAGCGCTCACTTAGCTGGCTAACTAATATAATGTTACTTAGCTATACCTAGTTTGCAAGCGAGCTAATGTCGTTGCTGTGTTAGTGTTGACAGGATTAAGTGTTTGCATATAGAACGGGGAAGGGAGATCCAATCACAAGCGGTCACTCAAGACGCACATGATGACGCGTTGTAATGCCAGCCTCGCCAGGCGTGACTGTGAACTGATGCACTTGAGCCGTCCACCTCTAATTGGATCATCCCAGACCCATGTTAATGCCGGTTGTGAACAACAGGGCCTCTTCTGTCTCCCTTCCTCTCCTCTAATTTGGTTAACCACCTTTACTGGTTACGAGAGTCTAAAGGTGGTGGTATCCCCAACCTCTGACACACCAACATAATATATTAAAAGAACAATATATTGTTAGATATACTATATATGAATAAAACACAAGAAAAAATTATCCTTTACAATAATTCACTGCATGTCCGATCGGGTCACACTCATTAAAATATGAGCTGATCTTAATATAAATTAAGATCAGTGTATATATGATGGAATAGTGGCATTAGAATGTGCCAGAGGTGCCAAATGTAGGCTCTAATGGCCTGGGAATACCCCCACACCCCCATAGCTGACGCCCCCCCCACCACCACCACAAATAGAATCGAATTCTGTGGGAAACACTGGGATCTAATGTTAACGGAGGCAGATGACAGCACTGAGATCTTTGTTTTAAATGAGCAGCTCAGGGCCAGACTGCAAGTTAATGGTTTGATTTATCCTTAGCAATAACTTAGAACTTAGTTGGGCTAGCTAGCTAGCTTAAGCTTTTCAAACATTCCCTTAACATTGACGCTTTGATGTGATTGGTTTATTTTCAACATCCTTGTAACACTGGTGTTTACTGGTTTTAATGTGGTTGTTTTATTGTTTTGTTTTTGTCTTATTCATGAAAAAAAGTGTACTTATTATACCCTCAACAATGATGTTTTTAATGTAGTTGTTTTATTTTAATTATTGCTTGCTGTATGTTTTGCCGTATGTATTCCTTTAATTGTAACGTGTATTGGGACCATGCTGCATAGTGATTCTGCATTTTGAATAAAAATAGATTGATTTAATGATTTATTGATTGAGGGTACCTTGCTCAAGGGCACAACAGTAGGCAACAGTTGTCAAGTTCCCTGGCCCGGTCTTGAACCAGTAACCCTTCGAAGACGGGTCAGATGCTCTCACCTCCGTGCCACCTGCCACCCACCTGACATGGCACCGTCTAAGGTACTTTTTAAATAACAAACAATCTGCAGTGAAATATCAGTATGCGCTGCCTGTGACAGTAACAGGCTGCTCCCCTGTAGCAGGGATATATCCACCCTTAGCATGTGACAGAGCAGTGTAGTATTCAGTCACGGGGGATTAGGACACGAGAAGGGCGCCGTCATGTCACAGGAAACGACCCGGGGATCGAGCCGAGCGCCGTGTTCCTGTCAGCCTAGTCGGGCTCTCCCCGCTAATCTGCTGGTAATCCGGTCTGATAACATGCAGGGGAGGGGGCGTGCCCATGCACACCTGGAGATTATTGGAGGAAGGTGGGAGGGTGGGAGGGGGGCAGAGTATAAAGGCCAATTTATACTTCGTCATACGACACTTTTGAAAGTGTCGACAGACAGAAATTCCGTCACTGTCTACACTTTTTTGTGTCAGACAGAGGTGTCTTTCACCTACCAAACTTTCTAATGTCGCAGACGCCGTCACTTTCGTCATACAGCTGTGATTGGATAGCTACTGTAGATAGAAGGGACGTTCGTTGCCATGGATATGCTTGGGCGGACATCCTAAAATAACGAAAGCGCATTTCCTCGTCCATCTCTCGCATCTGCGGAACAAACAGGTACTCCGCTTGAATTTCTCTTGTTCTGTTGAGTGGACGAACCGACTAACTTCTCTTACTTTTCCTCCTCTCTCTCTCAACAAAATCAAATTTTAAATCTCTTCCTCCTCGTCTATGTCAGCCACCGGCAGCGGCCATCATTCGCGCATGTAAACAATGTAACACCACCTCCAACCACTACTCCCCACCCTGCCACCCCCAACCCCCAACCCCCACCCTGCCACCCCCAACCCCCACCCAGCCTCCGGACCACATGATCCCATGGCTGGTTGATAAGCGTGACCGACGCGGCTCGCGTATGTGGCGGCGGTGCAGGCGTCACCGGGCGGGGCTGGTCTATTAAGCCTCGTTCTGTCATCACCCCTCACACCCCCCGCCCCTCCTCCCCCCAGAGCCCAGAGGAGATGGGAGACTGGGGGAGGATAGGAAGTGGAGGAAAAATGAGAAAGAGGAGAGAGCGAGGAGGACGAGGTCTCTCCGCTAATCACGGCTCATTTTCTAACGCTTCTCTCTTTCTCTCCCTCTCTCTCTCCGTCTCCCTCTTTCCCTCTCCCTGTCTCTCTCTCTCCGTCTCCCTCTTTCTCTCTCCCTGTCTCTCTCTCTCTCTCTCTCTCTCCATCTCTCTCTCTCTCTCTCTCTTTCTCTCCGTCTCCCTCTCTCTCTCCATCTCCCTCTCTCTCTACCCGTCTCCCTCCCTCTCTCTTTCTCTCTCTCCCTGTCTCTCTCTCTCTCTCTCTCTCTCTGCCGTAGCGTTTCCCATCTGTCCGTGTGCTTGTTGAACGAGGAGGTACAA
>NC_140253.1:3180213-3206837 GCF_949987555.1 Borostomias antarcticus
GGATCTGATGGACACACACGCACACACACACACACACACACACACACACACACACACACACACACAGGTATCGACAGTGACCTTTGACGCTGACGTGGAAGGTCAGTGACATTTACGCCGTGGGTTTATTAACCCGGGGCAGGAAGGAAGGTGTGGGGGGGGGGGGGGGGTGAGGTGAGGAGGTGAGGTGTGTGTGTGTGTGTGTGTGTGTGTGTGTGCGTGTGTGAGAGCGTCAGGGAAGTAGTGACAGCGGAGAGAGGGGTGCCTTCCAGTGGAGGCGTAGATCTATGAGACCAATCCAAGCAGCCCTCCTAAACTCTCCATGCCCCCTGCTCTCTCTGTTCCTCTCTCTCTGTCTCTCTCTTTGTCTTTTCTTCTCTCTCTTCCTTTCTCTCTCTCTCTCCTTCTCTCTCTCTCTCTCCTTCTCTCCTCTTTCTGTCTCTCTCTTTCCCTTTCTCTCTCTCTCTGTCTCAGCCTGCTCAACAACTAAATTGCTGATGTGGCTCAAATGGATGCCAGCCTCGAGGTGAGAGGGAGAGAGAGAGAGAGAGAGGGAGGAGAGAGAGAGAGAGAGAGAGAGAGAGAGAGAGGAAACAAAGACGAGGAAAGGCTTGTCGGTAGAGAACGAGTTGCACGTCTTCCTCTGGACGTTATCTAACCACCTGCATATATCTCCAACTACAACCCCCTTATAGTAACACACACACACACACACACACACACACACACACACACACACACACACACACAGGGACATATTAACAGAACAGAAACAAGCGAGAGAGGACCACAGAAGGCATTAGCCGCTCCCGAGTTTTAAACCGACGGGCGCTTTAAGTGAGACGTCTTTCCTTCTTTCCTTCGTTTTAGACACTCTCTCGCTCTCCATCTCTCTCTCTCTCCATCTCTCTCCATCTCTCTCTCTCTCCATCTCTCTCCATCTCTCTCTCTCTCTCACAAATCCCTCTAAGTCCTCTGGCGGGTGGGCCGGCATATCTGACTGCTGTTTATGAGGCACATTGAGAGGCATTACCTGAGCCCCACAGCTGCCACCCCCTCTAAACGGCCTGGTGTGGCTTCCACTCCCACCCCGGATTAGACCTGGACACATTACACACAGGAGGGATGGAGAGGACTGGAGGAGAGAGAGAGACGGAGGGGTGGGGGAGAGGGAGGGAGAATGGAGAGACTGGAGGAGAGATAGGAGGGAGGAGAGAGAGAGGGATGGGTAGAGAGAGAGGGAGGGATGGAGAGATTGGAGGGGAGAGAGGGAGGGACGAAGGAGGGAGGAGAGAGAGAGAGAGGGAGGATGGAGGAGAGAGAGAGAGGGCGGGATGGAGAGATTAGAGGAGAGAGAGAGAAGGGGGAAGCGGGTGAAAGAAGGAAAAGAAAGAATGGGGGAGTGAAAGAGAGAGAACGGGATGGAGAAAGAGAGAGAGAAAGACACAAATAAAAAGAAGGAAGAAGAAGCAGAGACGGAGAGAGAGAGAGAGAGAGAGAGAGAGAGAGAGACATAGAGCAAGAGAGAGCTTTGGCGTGAGAGACGAATAAATATCGGTGTTTGAAATCAAATCATCCCAACCATCACTCAACAACCGCTGGCTCAGTGGCTTTTGCATAAAACATACATGAAATAATTACTGTCGATGGTTCTTAATTTAGAGGGTGTTTAACAGCTTGTAGACATCTGGTGCCAAGCCGAGCAGGGTCATTCAAAATTTATCTAACTAAATTAAGAAGGGAAAGAGGTGGGCATGGAGGGAGGGAAGGAGAGAGAGAGAGAGAGAGAGGGAGGGAGGGAGATATAGAGGAGGGGAGGGAGGAAAAGAGGATGTGAACGGTCGTGCGCATCCTGAATCGACATGTCACTAGATAACTGAACTGACTAGTGCGTGTGTGTGTGTGCGTGCGTGTGTGTGGAGGGGGTCCTTAGTGCTGTCATGGGAGGGGGATCTGGAGGGGCGAATATGAGAGTAGGTAAGGGGGGGGGGGGGTGGGGGTTGAGGGGATGAATATGCAAAGGACCAGTAAATTAAATCAACCTGCCAAACTGTCAATTTGAGCTCCTGGTGTGTGGAGCATGGAAGCAGCACCTCTGGAAGGGTGTGTGTGGGTGAGGCTGTGTGTGTGTGTGAGGGGGGGGGGGGGGGGGGGGCAGGCTGGGAGGCCCAGGCCGGGCCCAGGCGGCCCCCTCATCCCCGGGCTTTCCTGGCACCCGCTCAACTCTACCCCTGCAACGCCGCCTAATTTCACATGCAAATTCCAGTCAATGAGCTCCGAGCAAGACGTCCCAGGATATTTCCAAAGGATCTGACAGTTGTTTTTTTGTTTTTTTCCCCCTCTCTCTCTCTCTCTCTCTCTCTCCTCTTCTCTCTCTCTCCTCTTCTCTCTCTCTGTCTTCTGCTGACTGCTGAATACCAACTAGACAGACCCAAGGAATTCAATCAGCCATTTGCTTGCGTTTTTGCATATGCACGCTGTCCCCTCCATGCTGTTTCACACAAAGAAGACCACCCCCCCCCCCCTACCACCACCAACCCCCCACCTACACCACAGACCCCCTCAAAAATAATGAGGTGAAACCGAGTGCGTGCGTCTGTGTGTGTGTGTGTGTGTGTGTGTGTGTGTGTGTGTGTGCTAGCCCTACCTGTCGGCGCTCATGTCCTCCCACTCGTCCTTAGCCGGGCTGGGGCTGCGGCGGCCTCGCCTACCGACGGCGCCATCGCGCCCGGCCGCCGCCGGGCCTCCGGGACGGGCCGCTATGAATAACCCGACCTTGGCGCCGCTCGTTAGTAGCGCAGCGCCATCGGCCCCGCGGCTCCGCCTCCTCCTCGCCGTCCGCCGGCGGTACTCCGCGGCGGCCCTCAGCACGCCCAGCTCCTGCCGCATCCTCAGCAGCCGGCGCCCGAGCGCGACGGACTCCCCCGCCTGGGCGTCCGCCCGGGCCTCCAGGGCCAGGCGATCGCGCCGGTGACTCTCCCCCCGCGTCAGGGCCTCGGCGCGGGCCGCCTCCTGGCGGGCGAGGGCCTGGTCGCGCAGGCGGCCCGCGGAGGCGCGGAGGAGCTGCAGGTCCTGGGTCAGGGAGCGGTTGGCCTCCTGGAGCTCCTCCTTCTCCCCCCGCAGACGCCGCGTCTCCTCCTCCAGGGACGACGCCCTCCGCTCCAGCTCCGCTATCTGGCACACGGACCGGGAAGAAGGGATAGAGAAGAAAGAAGAAAGAAAGATAGATAGATAGACAGATTGAAGGAAAGAAAGAAAGAGAGAAAGATAGAAGGAAAGAAAGACAGAAAGAAAGAAAGACAGACAGAAAGAAAGCTGAGGTTCTCTCTCTTTGTTTTCACTTGTTTCTTTTGTGTGTGTGTGTGTGTGTGTGTGTGTGTGTGTGTGTGGTGTGCGCGTGTGTGCACGTGTGTGTCTGACTGAACCCATCCTGATCCAAGGCCGCCCCCCCCTCGTCACCCATCACTAAACAGTGTGAGGAGGCAGTTCAGTGTTGTAGTGAGATCTTGGGTGGAGAGACTGTTAGAGAGAGGACGGTGCTGCTGGCTCCCTGGCCCCGGGGCTATCTCTGCCTTCTACTGTGCTCTGCTCCCCCGGTAACACACAGGACCGCTCACACACACACACACACACACACACAACAAAACACACACACACACACACACACACAACAACACACACACACACACACACAAACACCACACACACACACACACACACACACAACAAAACACACACACGCACACACACACAGCCCCCCCCCCCCCCCCCCCCCACGCAAATCATTTCAATTACCCACTGTTTCTGGGCGCAAATCAGCACTGTCTCCCCCTGTAGGTCATTACATCTAACACCCAGCTTGTCATTCTGTAATAAAGGCGATGACAGTCTCCATTACACTGCCATATGGTGCGCACAGACACACACACACACACACACACACACACTCACTCTCACACTCTCACACACACTCACACACTCATGCAGACATACACAAAAACACACGCATACACACACACATTCATGCAGACACACGCACACACACACACTCTCACAAACACACACAAAGACACACATTCTCTCTCTCTCTCTCTCTGTCTGTCTGTCTCTCATACGTCGTTGGTTGGTTGGTGCAGCCAGCCCTGCGCAACGGCATCATCTGCTATAAATTATTCCGGAACAATTTAATTCCCTATTAAACCAGTTCCCCGTCCCGCTCAAGCGCCCGCTCCGTCTCTCTCCGCTGACTGGCCGTTATGTGGCCGTTAACGCCGCGCTAACGGCCCCGTTAACGTCTCCGTTAACGTCCCTCCGAGTCCCTTCGGCCGCGTGAGCGATGGCGGCAGGGTCTCCGTGGCGTTACCGTACGTTGGGGGTTGTGGCTATTTATTTTTTTTCTCTCTTTGTGATCAGCGGTTAACGTCTCACACTTGTATTTTAGGCCGACCGGTCGCTATGACGAGCCGGTAAGTGGTGTGCTTATTAAAAGAAGAAAGAAAAAAAAAAGACAAACGGCCAAGAGAAAGAAAAAAAAAAAGAAAAAAAAAGAAAAACTTTTTCTATGAACGTTTTTTTTTTTTTTCACAATGAAAACGCGCGATGAAAACGTTTTGCTCTCCCGCTTTCCTAACACAATGGCCCAAGTCTCCTGTACCCCCCCCCAGCCTACTTCTCCTCCATCAGAGTCTCTTGTCTTGTCACTCTTCCTTTCATCCCGAATGACAAAGAGCACTTAGTGCCCGGGCCGGCGTCTCGTGCGCTCCGTCATCACGCCGCTGTACCTCGTTCAGCCACTCTCTCCCGGTGGTGGCGGCGGCGGCGGGCTTTTTGGGAGTGCTGCTCCTGACCCTCTGCTCCCTCTCCACCGCTCTGCTCAGCAGACCTGCCAACGGGAACAAAAGCGCCGCAACGTGACGCAGAGTGTCTCTCCTTTTCTCTCTCTCTCTCTCTCTCTCTCTCAAAGCCAGACAAATTAGGAGACACCGGGAGAGAGAGAGAGAGAAAGAGAGAGAGAGAGAGAGAGGTATTAAATCAATTAGGCCGCTAATTGTGTGCCATTTCAGGTTTTATATAAGCCCCTATTCTTGTGATGTACTTTGCGGAACACACTGAGAAGGAAGAAAGGAGTGAGTGAAAGACGGAAGAACATTGGAAAGTTGACAGAGTTCAGAAGAGTCTCCAGTTGCTTATTTGTCGTTTTGTCGTTTTGTCAGGTACTCCCAAAAAAAAAAATAACAGTGTCAATTGAAGCCTACAGATGAATAACCATTTACAGTATGTTCCATTTACACATACAGGTGTGTTAATGTTTTCGTAATGACAATCTTATGACTTTTACATCAAAAGCAGGTTAAATGCAAGGCACTACGTAGATGACGTGTACTTGTAAGTGATGTATATCATTCACACAAAATAGGATTAGGATGGTCTGTACATCTGATCAAGCTCTCCCCAAAAAATCCAAACGCACATGTATGGTTAGTCATCTATAGGCCGACAACGTGATGCTTCAATCCAACCCTATGAATCCCATTGATAAATACCCTCTCGAAATGTTTCCCTCCTAAACCCACAAAGCACTGATCACAAACAAAGAGTTGTATTTAGCAGTCCACAGGGAGTGTGTGAAAAGCTATGTTCAAAAGCATGCAGAAAACACACACGCACGCACACACACACACACGCACACACACGCACACACACACACACACCATCCCTGGAGAGTTCAAACAAACACAAGGCAGTAATTTTGTTCCTCCAGGAACACAAAGCCCCTGGCTGCCGCTGCAATGCTCTGTGTGTGTGTGTGTGTGTGTGTGTGTGTGTGTGTGTGTGTGTGTGCGTGCGTATGTGTGTGTGTGTGCGTGCGTGTGCGTGCCTGCCTCCCAAACTGACACTTCTCCAAAGATAAGCGTCCACAAACAATAACTAACATTCTTTTATTCGTGATCCCACCAGACCAGCGGGAGCTTCCAAACTTTCCTTTCAAATCCATTCATTCAGAGTGGAAGTTGACTTGAAAACTGAAACTTTGCGAAACTCTTTCAAACGGTTTAGCGCTGGCGGACCCTGCAGACCCCTCTACGTACTGCATATCTCAACCTCACCCCGATTCACAGCAACACCAGCCCTGTGCCTACATGTAGGATTCAATTCAGATGAAGAGAATAAACTCTCTTTTAGAAGTGCGCTTCTCTCTCCAGAAGATCTCTCTGGAGTCGGGGGGGGCCAGACTGTCAGAAAGAGAAGAAGAAGTTCTTCTTCACCTGGATGCAAAAAGCACAAAGACGAAATAATAACGAGGACAAAGCATCTCGTCTTCCCTTCTCTTCCTGTTAAAAGTTTCATGGCAACGCGGGCAAAACTCATTTGCAGGATTGAGGCCGGAGGTGTTCAAATATTCAGACTCCCGACCGCTCAGGTCAGCTGACCTTCTGGTGTGCGAGGAGGGGGAGGGAGAGAGAAAGAGAGAGGGCAGACACGGAGAGAGAGAAAGAGAGAGGGCAGACACACAGAGAGAGAGAAGGAGTTAGAAAGAGAGAGAAAGAGCAGAGACAGAGAGAGAGAAGGAGTTAGAGAGAGAGAGAAAGAGAGAGGCCTGACAGAAAGAGGAGTTAGAGAGGCAGGGAGAGAGAGAGGACTAACACGGGGAGAGAGAGAGAGAGAGAGAGAGAGAGAGAGATAGAGAGGGATCAGCTCTGGTGAAGTCCACACTCCACCTCTGGTCTCCCCCCGCCTGACGACAGGCCTGGCCAGGGACGCGGGGGGGGGGGGGGGGGGGTTGTTACCCTGAATTAGCCTGCTCTTTTGTCTTCCTCCGCATGTCACACCACATCACAGCGCGCCAGGGTCGCCCCGCTGACAAGGTCCATGCCCAGACACAGAGACCATCACGCTGTTCTGGCTCTGGCTGCTCCGCCTCCTCCTCCAGCTTCTCCTCCTCCTCCTCCTCCTCCTCCAGCTTCTCCTACTCCTCCTCCTCCTCCTGCTGCTTCACGCAGCCTTGATAAGCCGGAACACTAGTGGTGCTCTCTTTGTCATGTGCCGTTGTAATACCGGTAAACCGGTTTGGTACAGAGTACATTAACATCCTCCCTCCCTCCCTCCACGACTCCCTAACAGGCAACAGCAACAAAGCACCCCCCCCTATCTTCCTTCTCCTTCATCTTCATCCGTCCAGGATCCTGATTGGCAGGGCTGGGCCTCAGACCGGCTGTTGTCTTCGATTGGGTCAGAGGTGTTCTGCACCAGCCGGTGTCGGAGGCCGGGACTGGGACCCGAGCCCAGAACGAACGTGATATGTCTGGACCTGGAGGTACGGTTCTGACCCGACTCGACCCAGAGTACTGGCTGACGGCTTGGCTTGGAGGGGTTAAGGGGGAGTGAGTGGCTCTCGGAGAGAGAGAGAGAGAGAGAGAGAGAGAGAGAGAAAGAGGGAGAGAGAAAGAGAGAGAGAGAGAGAGAGAGAGAGAGAGAGGTCTTTCAATCCAAAAGAATGTCTGCTGTTGTGGGACTTGGAAAAAACATCAATATTATAGTCTGTAGCACCACAACAGCCAAAATCTATCTACCAGACAATCAATGTACCACAACGATTGACCTCAGGTTTGAAAAACGTACTATAGCGCTGTCTGAGGTTCACGTGGACAATTAAGTCCTTGGTGTCAATTTTCGGTTGATTAGGTGACAGGATGGAACCTTAACTCACTTCCTTTCAATGCAGGTGTAATTTCCCGGCATTCCCTGATTATGCATTGATTGTCAATAGGGGAGCATCCGCCAATTTAATTAGTGTCCATTCCTTTATCGCCATGGTTTTTGCCTCTACGACATTTCAACCATCTGTGGTCGTCAAGTCAATTAAAGGCGATCGAGGACAGATTCATTATCGAACCGGTTAATTAACGCCACTGTTTCAGGCTATCTGATGAAGGGTTGCAGATTGGTTCCAAAGCGATGCTCCTCTGGTTAAAGAAGGACATACTGTATGCAGACAAGATGCGAACTCCTTGATCTCGGAGCCGACTTTGAAACACTTTAATCAAGTCTTAATTGAGTTGTCCTGTTAATTCCGCCAAAGACGCGCAGCTAATGCACCTATGGCCTGGAGGTTCGAGAAGACAGGAACCCTAGAATAGTCCCTGTGAGACAGATGGTGAAACCTAGACATGTTAAACATGTATATATACAGGTGTGGTACTGAGTGTTTTGTTTCTTTGCCTGGAGCAACTTCCTGAGGCGGCACATGTTGCCACCACTTTATTCTTTAAAGGAACAAAGGAAAACTGATCACTGAGATGAAACTGAGGTTAGTGGACTTCTAGCTCCATCAGGAATTTTCGAAATGCGATTCTGGGTCTGGGAAAGGCTCTCATCCAGAGTGATTTCTCGGTTGGAATTCTAACAAGGCCAATCGGCGTCCTTTGAATGCGATGACGGAATTAACCTGTGCGACGTGATTGGTTAGGGGACGATCTAATCACAGAGGACTCGGAAAATGGCTGCAATGGGGGCCTGTTCAGACTGAAGGGAAAATAAATGGCTAGTGGGGTTTCAGGTCAAACGACACAACTGGAGATGGAGGAGAAGCAGAGCCAGGCGAGAGGCTGGGGGAGAGAGAGGGAGAGAGAGAGAGAGAGAGAGAGAGAAAGAGAGAGAGAGAGAGAGAGAGGAAGAGAGAGAGAGAGAGAGAGAGAGGAGGGTGGAGCAGGACACATCTTCAGACAAAGGATGTTGGAAGTCAACATTTCAGTGAGAGAGAGAGCGAGAGAGAGAGAGAGAGGGAGAGAGAGCGAGAGAGAGAGAGAGCGAGAGAGAGAGAGAGAGAGAGACACGGACGGACGGGGAGGACTCACCTTGATACTCGTTCTCCAGACAGAGACGCAGCTCCTTCACCGAGGCCCGGTCCATGGCAGCCTGGACACGCAACACATCCAGCTCCTCCTCTAGGTTGGTCCTGACACACACACACACACACACACACACACACACACACACCCACACCCACACCCAGACACAGACACACACACAGACACACACAGACACACACACACACAGACACACACACAGACACAGACACACACAAAACCTTGTTTTACTTTTAACTTTCCAAACACCAAGATCCCTCTACAAGCCTGACTGGAATGATGAGATGGAAAGAAAACCAACTAATTAAAGCGCTTCTTAATTCATCTGGAAATCAAAGTGACAAGAAACATGAAACCCCAGGTAAGGGGGTACAGTGTGTGTGTGTGTGTGTGTGTGTGTGTGTGCGTAATGGGGCACGCATGGGCGGGGTGACGGTGGTAGGGGATCACACAACAGACAAGCCTACAGAAAGTGAGCCCAATTACCTCACCGCAATTAGCTTGATTCTTGCTAAAGGCTAATTAAGAGAGAAGGCAGCCATGCTGGAGACTGCTGCAGCACTTTCAAGTTATTATTAGGACCCAAAAAGAATCCTGGGGGGGATGGTGGGCGAGGTCCCTCGGAGACTCACGCACCTGAAAACACACACACACACACACACACACCTAGTTCTCCACCCCCCGTTCCCGCTCCAAAGCCTTAGCACCAGGGAGAGGAGTCGGAGGGAAACGCTTCTGGAAACTTCTGTGGCATTCGTTCTATCCTCCTGCGTCGCCCCCCCGCCCCTCGTGGAGCAGCAGACAACGAGACAAGAGCTCCTTTGTGTCTCGCCTGGTTGACTCTGAGGTGCAGGCTGGAGGGGCCAAGTCCACACTTCCACTTCTGGAGTTCAGGAAGATGAAGATGTGCATGTGTGCTCTAGCACTGGATTTGTACTATTTAGTACTTTTTTTGGCACTATATTTTGCACTATACTGTGTGAGGAAGGGCTTCTGCATTTGCTAACCAGTTATTACTGGATAGTGGTGAAAAGTGTTGACTGGGATGAGCTGTATGGTAGGATCATGATGCAGTAAACCACGTTAGAGCACAGTAGGTCATAGCCTCATGGCTAACCACCTTGACTTAAACAAGTGGACAAATTAGCCTCTCTGGGGGCGGGGTTATGGGGGGGGGGGGGTGGTTGTAGATGGATAAATGCCGCTCATCTATAGATTTCCCTCTATAAATGCACTCCAGTCGATGCAGCACGGGCCCCGGACGGAGAATGGCTGATGTTTCCAACCCCTTAATGGGACAAATGAGCTGAAATGTAGCGCCCAGGCAACACGCCCGCCCGAGCTAATGTTTCTCCTTTATGCGTGTTGGGATGCTGATGGTATCGACGCCGCGGCCGGGCCTGATAGGGACGCCCGTCCGCTTTGTTGAAGGATAAACGTGTTTCCGAGAGAAGGCAGAGGGGTTGGGTGGCAGATTGGGTTTCCATGATCGGGGGACCTCTCTGGCTTCCCACCATGACACTCGTTAACACAGCTAATACAATCATAGAGTTTGTGTGTGTGTGTGTGTGTGTGTGTGTGTGTGGTCCAATATGTCATTGGAGCGGTTAAGTTACATTGTTCGAGTGAAATTAACACTAGTAGCATCAAGCCAGGCGCAAAGCCGTCTCGGGCGAATTGCTAGCGATCATCTTCAAAATCCTTCCAGAACTTCATCCTTAAAAGTTGAATATAGACGACACGGGTTTATGAACGGAACACATTTCAAGTTTCAAACCCAGCAGGCTGTTCGTCACGTAACGCCATCACATGATGAAGCACATTCAAATTGTCCTAACTGACACATTCAAATCCTGACTGACAACATTCAAATCCTAACTGACATCGGCCAAGAACATCGTCCTTCAAAAGGCTACCTCTGGTGCAGAGGGTATAAATCCCCGAGACATGACGGCGTTCTCGCAAACAGACCGTCTGCTAATGCACGGCCGCCATTACATGGAACTGCTCTCTCTGGCGTCTCTCCGTCTCTCTCTCTCTCCACCGAGGCAGCCCCCGCCACCAGTTGTTCAATTAAAACACAGACGCCCCTGCAATCCCGCTCTTTTTTTCTCGTCATTTATATTGTTTCTTTCCGAGACGGTGCCAACTCCTCCCGTTCGCCCAATCTCTCACTTGCCGCCCAGCGCTCCCCTCTCTCCCTCCCTCTCTCTCTTCCCTCCCTCTCCCAGCGCTTTATAGCCTTGTGATGCCCTGTGTGAATACCTCCATTTGAATAACAGATGTTTATTTGCGGCCTGCGAGGGTCCTGGAGGAGGACGGGGGGAGCAGGCCTCTCCTGAGGGCTCGGCGCTGGCTGGATACCGCGTACAATCAACAGATAAATAGAGAGAAGAGGAGGAGAGAGGAGGGGAGGGGAGGGGGTATCACCGGGGGGCCGCAGGTACCTCTACAACCGACACCTGGGAGAGAGAACGAGGGATAAAAAAAAAAAAAAAAAAAAAAAAAAAAAAAACCTTTCTAGTTTTATATTACAGAATGCTGAGCATATCTGAGATGTGACGGAGGAAGTTACTGTCACTAGAATTGGCAAGCAGATGGAAATGATTCTGCCTGTTATTGTGTTTACGGTACGTTGCGCACGCTGGAGGAGCAGTGAGGAGAGACTGGGAGCAGCTACTCCTGAGAGCTGAGAGGTTCCTCACTCGTCCTGAAGTAAGCCTGCTAAAATAACTTCCTGTGTGAGAGTAGCCCCCTCTGCTATGATATTACAATAGCAGCCTTACAAAAGCAGACTTAGCGTACTTAGTGTAATTCGGAACGGTGGGCCCGAGTGTCCAAGTTAACCTCTAACCCCTAGCGGTGTGAGAGCCAAGCCCAACCAATCGAGCAACAGTGACCATTAGACAATCAGTACTGGTAGCCGTCACCCACGTCAACACCCATGATTCATTTCCTTCCTGTTTTCTCCAAACCGGTAAGGAGGAATATCGGCGGTCATTCAAGCATCCTGAAATAGAATCTTTGTCTCTGCCATTTTTTTCTCTCTCCAAAAGAAGCCGCCAAATCCCATTTCGGATTCCCTCATGACTCCCCTCCCCTCACCCGAGGTAGAAGCAGACTCAGCAGGCATGAAAACATGAGAGGACACCTCTGCTCACAATCCCCGTCCCAAGACTGCAGTCAGACAGACAAATGTGTGTTAATGCTTATTAATGTCTATGATCTGGTCTGCAATGTAAACATGTCTCATATACCTCTGAATTCAATTCAATCCCTCTCATTTAGAAAAACACATTCAGTGTCTGAGTGTAGCCGTGAGGTATCCATTCCCAGTCATTTGATCTAGTTTCTACCCGTGTTCCTGCAGCTAATAGGGGCCTGGGGTCCCAAACAGGCAGCCTGGGACCCCCGGGTCACTACACCTCTACATACCATCTCTGACCCTCACCTCGCCCCTCCTCCCCCCGGTCAGACTACTGTATGTACCAGGGCAAGAGGTAAGACAGCGAGAGAGAGAGAGAGAGAGAGAGAGAGATAGAGAGAAAGAGAGAGAGAGAGAGAGAGAGAGAGAGTGTAGTGAGAGAATAAAAAAGAAAAAAATTGAAGAAAACACTTTTGGCATTTTTAAGAGTGCGTGGGGAAAAAAGACAGAATCACACTTTAGGGGATGGGGGGAAAAAACCGTAGAGGAGACATCGTCGGAGAGGAAAGACATCACGGGCGTCCCGGGGGACTCCCCGCTCCGAGCTACGGTAAGCCGGAGTAGGGCTGTGCTTCTCCGCTGGGTCGGGGTGCAGCCCGGGCGGATAATCCTTCTGCTGTCAGCAGAACGTGGCTGAGTTCACACAGCTCTGCGGTGTTGTTGTGTGGCTATAGGCTACAGGCAACAACAACAACATCGGCAGCGGTGTCAGGGAATGAGTCTCCTCCCTGCCAGGGGGCAGATAGACCTGCGGGGTACGAAGGAACACTGGTAGAGATCTGCTAAGCGGTTAGGGGTGTCCACTGCGTCCTTCTGCATTTAAATACCAGATTTTTGGGGAAACACTTCAGAGGAAGGTGTGTTGATATTGTTGAGGTGTCCCAGAATGCTCGGGTAGGATAGTGGTGTTCCACAAAATACAATTAAACTCCAATAGGAACCGGAGAATGTCTCTGCTCGTGATCACATGCGGTACTGATTCTGTCGTCTCGTTTTCCAAGTTAAATTAATTTTGCAACAGGAATGTGTCAATTAGTCCACAAAGTTATTAAGACACTTAACCCCTGTGTTATGGTCTTTCCATGGGGAAATTACAAATTACATTACTGTATCTTTCTAAACACTATCTTTTTTGAAACAATTTAATTTGTGCTCCTTGTTTCACGGAGCAGCCCCTTTAAGTGTTCTGAGCGACGGCTCAGTGCTTCAGATGAAGCTCGCCTCATAATTACCCACTTAGTCACACTTTTTTTTAATGCTTTTTAAAGTTTTTTTTTTTTTTTAAGAATAATTTATTTTTTATTAGCACGTAACTAATGAAGGGAGTCCTTTGGTGGTTGGTTTTCAAAAAACATGCCTCTCTGTGTGTGTGTGTGTGTGTGTGTGTGTGTGTGTGTGTGTGTGTGTGTGTGTGTGCGCGTCTCCTTCCTCTAAGCCCCTAGTCCAGGGGGCAAAAGACACTCATTACTACTAATACCTTTAAAAGAATCAAGATGAAACGAAACAGCAATAAGTATAGAGAGAGAGAGAGAGAGAGAGAGAGAGAGAGAGAGAGAGAGAGAGAGAGAGGGGGGGGGGGGGGGGACGGGCAAACTTTATTTTATTAAACTTCATTAGAGTCAAAGTCAGAGAGACGCGGGCTGGTTGGCGCTGGGGGCGGGGCTTCACGTCCGTGATGGTCACTCTCTCTCTCTCCGTCGCCGCCGACGCTCTGTCTCCGCAGCCAATCACCTCAAAGCCTTTCCTGCCCCCGGCGGTAATGGCTGTCTAATGTATGCTTTGATGTGGTGTGGAGAGCTAGCCTCTCTCTCCCTCTCTCTCTCTCTGTTTACTGTGTTGTTGACTGTTTACCGCGGGTGTAAATAAGGCCCTGCCTCTTCTCCACCAGCAGACCATTTAACTACAATTAAGACGTGGAGGAGGACACGCTGCAGACACATACACACACACACACACACACGCACACACACACGAACGCGCATAATGAGATGGATAAAACGATCCCGCGGCGTGTCGTGTCAGCCGAGTACACCGCTGTAGCTCACGCTGCCGCCAAGACGTCTCAGTCTCAAGACGAGCCTCCGCTCACGGGGTACGCAGGGCTGCACACCCCAACACTGTCACGGCACTAAGCAGCACAGAGTACCAGACAAAACCCTCCCAAGTACAACTATACTTTTGTATTACGGTTCCGGTACAAGCCGCAACACTGAGAGACCGTTTTTAAACGGAGCCGATCGACCGGCCGGTCCTGCGTGATTTGGACGATGAAGCCCCTCCGCTCTCTGGCGTCCTCCTCCGAGCTCCGCCCCCTCTCCTCGTTCAAGGGTACAGGGGTAGAAAACGAGCTGTTAAAGGACTTTCAACGCATCTGTGGCCATCTGGGAGACGGCTTAACTAGCTAACAGCACCTTAGCCCCGCTTCACCTTCCCAAACAACCTCTGCCTTGGGATGGACGGGAGGAGAGGAGGTGTGGAGAGAGATGGAGGGAGGAGGAGGAGGAGGGGAAGATACGGGTTGGGGGGGGGGTCACTCTACAGGGACCCGGGGCCTGCGAATACAAACTGCGCCTTTATTTTGGGGGGAAACGGTCGTTCGGACGGCGATTGTGTGTTTGAGTGCTTGTTTGTATGGAGGTGGTGATAGGGGGCCTCTGGATGCAGACTAGCAGAAGAGAGAGAGAGAGAGAAGGAGAGAGAGAGGGAGAGAGAGAGAGAGAGTGGGGAGAGAGAAGGAGAGAGAGGAAGGAGGCCAGCAATGAAAGAAAAAACAAGACAGAAAGAAAATGAGAAAGAGAGAGAGCGCTATAGAGAGAGAGAAAGAATAAAGAGAGAGAGAGAGAGAGAAGGAGAAACGCTTCCTCCGGGGCCCCACCGTTGGCCGTTAACGGGCGCCCTAACTGCACCCCTCCGGCAGCCCCGATACCTGTAGCGGGGGGCCCAGTCCGGCTCACCACCAGGAGGTAATCATCCATTAGTGTATCATGGCTAATGGTTAGCCGGCTCAACCTTCACAAGCACAACATCTTAATACGGTCAGTGGCGTGGCACAGTGCCACTGATTGGGCCTGTCAGAGTTAGAGAGAGGGGCCCGCGGTACGGGGGTAGGGTTGTTATTGCACCAACACGGGCCGAGCCCCCCCTCACACACACACACACACACACACGCACACACACGCCCTTACTTCTTAATTGTTGGCTATCAACAGTCATTTGCATGGACGGGCCGCTAAGCAGCTCGATAGAGAAGCCAGGCCTAATTGCACCGTGGATGTGTAAATGTTTCCACCCCCCTCCCTTAAAGCCCCTGCCTCCACTCACAATAGATATAAAAGGGGAGTGTGTGCGTGTGTTTTATGTGTGTGTGTGTGGAGAGAGAGGTGGGGGGGGGGGGGTTTGGACGGTCTGCTCTTGCTTGCTTTATCGCACCGAGACGGTTAATGTTCACGAGGGCCGAGGGCCAAACGGTCGGATCAAAGTGTGTGTGTGTGTGTGTGTGTGTGTGCGCTCGCGGACGGTGGTGGGAGGGAATAGTTTTTGTAAAGCACAAGTTTAGAGACCCGGGCCAAGTTTACTTAGGGGCGAGCGGACCCGAGGGGGGGGGGTGAAAGGGATAAGAGCTAGCCCCAGAGGACCAGAGGGGGGGTGGGGGGGGGGGGTGAAGGGGATAAGAGCTAACCCTAGAGGACAGCCGCTGCACAGCTAGAAAGGAGAGACCGTCTCCCTCGTGCTTCCTGGCAGGTCACGCCCAGGGACCCCGCGCTCACATGACCCCCCCTCCTCCCCCCTACCACACTCCTAACTCCTCTCCTCCGTTCTCCTCCTCTTCCTCCCTCCTCCTCTGGAAGGAGGAGAGGAGAGGAGAAAGGAGGAGAGGAGAGGAGGAGTGGAGGACTGGGCTGCTAGCTGTAATTAGCCTGGACAGCTCGGGCCGGCAGAGAGGCGGCCAGGCTACATCATAATGAGCTCAGCTGGGATTAGGAGGACAGGGCGGGGGGGGGAAATGGGTGGACGGGGGTGGGGGGGGGTGGGCAGAGAGGAGGAGGGAGGGAGGGAGGGAGGGAAGGAGGGGGAGTGGAGAGGACCGGAGGCCTGACCCCAGCCTCCTGCAGTATCTTGGAGGAGCAGGAGGAGGGATGGGATAGGCCGTCCTGCTACACTGCAGATCAAAGGGACTGGACTGCGTTTGGATTGATTTTATTAGAAAAAAAATGTTAAAATACATACAGTATAGTGCTCTTCCCAGCTGGGCAACAGTTCATCATTAAAACCATTCTGACGAGGATTAAAGTCACAATAAAGTCTGGCGACTTATTTCCATTGTGGCCCTCTACAGGCAAGATGTGCACCGTACGAGGAGAGGAGAGGAGAGGAGAGGAGAGGAGAGGAGAGGAGAGGAGAGGAGAGGAGAGGAGAGGAGAGGAGAGGAGAGGAGAGAGAGAGAGAGAGAGAGAGAGAGAGAGAGAGAGAGAGAGAGAAAAGGAGAGGGAGAGAGTGCATGTCACAGTCTAAGAGAAAACCAGCACAACATCACATAACAATCTCCTCACAGGTCACACTCTGCCCTTTCATTCACTCCTCTACTATTTACTTATTTTACCTGACATTTAATAAATGTGATTTTGTATTATTTTTGTTAATTGTATCTTTATTGACCTATGTAATGACCTATTTATCTGTTAGTTTACTTAATGGTTTTCTCATGTCATTATTGAATTGTATTTTTCTTGACGCTATGGCCATATTGTTCACCTGACATGCCAGTAAAGCATATTGAATTGAAATTGAATTGAGAGAGAGGAAGACAGACAGAGAAAGAGAGAGAAAGAAAGAGAGAGAGAGAGAGACAGGGCCTTCAGTGGCTAATGAAGAGAGACACCTCCAGTAGATGAGAGCAGCTGTAATTAACACGAGTCCCTGGTCTCTTCACACACACACACACACACACACACACAAACACACACACACACACACACACACACACACACACACACACACACACACACACACACACACACACACACACACTCCCCACTGTGTGTCACATCCCCCTGCCACCCTCACCTCTGGCTCCAGTCTGTCGGTGTTCTCACACACACACACACACACACACACATGCACGCACGCTATGGCTGTCAAAAAGTGCCATAGAAATTGAGTTTGAAATATTAGCTTTTGTAATTAGTTAGCTTTCCAATATATTAGAATATCATTTCATCAATCATTTGCCTATAATTCAGAAAAAAAAGCTGCTTATTGCCGAGCGCACGTCATGTGACACTCCCTCTAAAACTGGCCTGCACGTTATGTTCCATAAACAGAGGACATCACTGAAGTTTCCTGCTAGGTTACTACATCTGTGGCCTCAGTGATGAAATGTATTTCAGATCAACCGTGTGGCGCGTATCGTAGAAGAGATGCTGATGGACATGCTGCTAGCTTGATAGCTGGATGGCTAGCTAGCAAGGCTAACTTTGCTAGCTAGCTAATACCTTGCATGTTTACCAGTACGTTTTTCAGTCTGGTCAGCAATAATTGATCTAGAATCTAATGAGCTTAGCTGCTGGTCGGCTCTGGGTAGCTGCTCCTGTTTGCCTTGCTAGCTAGCAGTTAGCTGTAATGTAGCTAAACGAATGGTAGGAGATACGCTGCTGACCAGTCCACCTTGGTTCATAAGCTCCTGTCAGTAGCTAGTTAGCCACAGTAGAGAGCTTCATATGTTAAATGGTAAATGGACTGCACTTATGTAGCGCTTTTCAACCTTGGCGGCACTCAAAGCGCTTTACAATGGCCTCTCATTCACCCATTCACACACACACTCACACACCAATGGCGGTAGCTGCCATGCAAGGTGCTAACCTGCTCATTGGGAGCAATTTGGGGTTAGGTGTCTTGCTCAAGGACACTTCGACATGTGGACAGTCGGAGCCGGGATTCGAACCACTGACCCTTCGATCATTGAACGACCCGCTCTACCAACTGAGCTACAGCCGCTCCCATACACAGGAGTCTGGCCAGCTTACCATCCAGATCCAGAAGAGCGTTAGGTTGTGGGTTAGCTACTGTAGCTATGCTAGGTTGTGGGTTAGCTACTGTAGCTACGCTAGGTTGTGGGTTAGCTACTGTAGCTACGCTAGGTTGTGGGTTAGCTACTGTAGCTACGCTAGGTTGTGGGTTAGCTACTGTAGCTATGCTAGGTTGTGGGTTAGCTACTGTAGCTATGCTAGGTTGTGGGTTAGCTACTGGAGCTACGCTAGGTTGTGGGTTAGCTACTGGAGCTACGCTAGGTTGTGGGTTAGCTACTGTAGCTACGCTAGGTTGTGGGTTAGCTACTGTAGCTACAGTAGCTGATGACACAGTCCATGCATGGGTTTGTTTTTCAATCTCTCTGCAACAATGTAACTACTGTAGCCAAACTTGTGGGATCCAAAATGAATATTTGAATGCTCGGTTTGACAAAACAAACAAACAAAAAAGCAACAAATAAATATTGTGAATAGTTTTCGAACTTCGCAAGCACGCGAAGGACGACGCACACTCACAACTCTATAAAAACCATGCTGATTGTGCAGTATACCAAGTACAATCAATATTAAACCCATACGCGGTGTCTCCACTAGTCCAAGTGTAAAACCCACCTGATCCTAACTGCTATCTGATATCCCAACTGATATCTAACTGCTGGCAGACAGGAAACAGCCTCTCCTTTTCGGCCGGTCATTAACCAATGAGGACACCTCACAAAGAGAGACCCCGCCATCATGGGATGGGTATTTTCGTGCAGGCTTTTCATTTTCTTTCTACGGTGTGAATCTTTGGCCCGCCAATTTCACATATGAGACAGGGGGGTTAATGACTTAGTGTTGGAGCCTGTTGATAATGATGAAGGGTGTGTGCGTGTGTGTGTGTGTGTGTGTTTAGTTAGCGGTCGCTGTGAGGTCGAGAAGGGCACTGCTCAAAGTTTAACACACGCAAACTGTGGGGGACATGTCGAGAGGGTGAGACAGGCAGAAGTGTGTGTGTGTGTGTGTGTGTGTGTGTGTGTGTGTGTGTGTGTGTGTGTGTGTGTGTGTGAGAGAGAGAGAGAGAGAGAGAGAGAGACTTACTTCTCGGTGGTGAGCTTCTTGTTCTGGCGCTTGAAGTAGGCCAGCTCGTTCCACACCGCATCGCTGTTCTCCTGGCGCAGCTGCCAGGGCTCCGCACGCACACTCCTACCCCTGGACCTGGACCAACACACACACACACACACACACACATACACACACACACACACACACACACACACACACCACACACACACACACACACACACACACACAGGTTTAGATAGGTACACATACACACACACACACACACAGGTTTAAATAGCTACACACACATACAATTTCTCTCTCTCTCTCTCTCTCAGACACACACACAAACAGTCTTTCTCTCTCTCTCTCTCTCTCTCACACACACACACACACAGGTGTGTATGGACAGTCAGACCAGAGAGACGGGGGAGAGCAGTGGGCAGGGAAGGTACCTCTCAGCCTCTGGCTCTGCCCACCTGGGAGGACAGGAGGAGGGGAGGAGGAGGAGGACTTGAGGAGGGAAGGACAGAAGGAGGAGAGGAGGAGGAGGAGAGGAGGAGGGGAGGAGGGGGAGGAAGGCCCCCCACTCTCCAACATTCTTTTTGTTATTCAGCCATTTTTAGCTGTATTCAAATGAGCGGCCTTGACTTTGACACTTTAGTACACAAACACACACACACACACACACACACACACACACACACACACACACACTTTTGCTACGTTTGCTAAAGCCCTGGGCACTGCCCGAGTGGCTGGGCGAGGGAGGATTCCCCACGCGACATGCAAATCTAAATAATGGCTAAACACACACACATGCAAATACACATACACACACACACAAACGAGGTCATTCAAATACACACCCCCCCCACTTATGAATACTTAATGACAGTTTTTTGCAGTGGCATACCCCCCATACCGTTAACGACCTAGCCACCACTCCTGCCCACACACGCATGTACGCGCGCACACACACACACACACACACACACACACACACACACACACACACACACACACACACACACACACACACACACACACACACACACACACACACACACACACACACACACACACACACACACACACACACACACACACGCAGATTTCCCCCCTGGCTCCCTGTAGTAGTATCCCTCTCATCAATCAGTCTTGCCCTAACCTACCACTCCAGCACATTCAATTCCAATTAGTCCTGCAGGCTACAATGGCTTCTGGTGGGAGGGGACAGAGAGAGAGAGAGAGAGAGAGAGAGAGAGAGAGAGAGAGAGTATGAAGACAAGGAGAAGAGAGAGAGAGAGAGAGAGAGAGAGAGAGAGGAGTAGAGAGAGGAGGAGAGAAAGAGCTCAATTGTCGTTTTTGTCGCTTCTTCGCACACGGCTTCTGCTTCCCGCTCAGTCAATAAAGGCGGGATGAGGAGGAGGAGTCTGAATGGACGCTAGCTGTGAGGGTCGTCGGTCGCTGCCGAGCGTTGCTTCCCCGTGGTCATTATGGGCTGGGCGTCGCCATGGTAGCTGTAATGCTGGTTAAGCCCCGGTGCCTGGGAGCACGCGCCGGGCGGCAACGGCTAATGTTTAATACAGGCTAATGCTACCGCAAGCAATCTGGAGCCCTTGAACTTCCTGTATGGTGCTTGAACAAGGTGTGTCTGTCTCTCCCTCTCTCTCTCCCTCTCTCCTTTCGCTCTCTCTCTCTCCTCTCTCTCTCTCTGTCTCTCCCTCGCCCCCCCTATGGTTCACACTCTGCATACATTTATTATAACTTTTTTTTTTTTTTTTAATTCAATATTGAACTATTAAACACAAACTATTTTCAAACCATTTATCTCTCTCTCTCTCTCACACACACACACACACACACACACACACACACACACACACACACACACACACACACACACACACACTTCCCCATGCCTCAGAGTCTACCCCCCCACCCTGCCCCATAATCCACTAGTTTCCATTATGAAGCAGGGGGGAACAGAGAGAGAGAGAGAGGAGAGAGAGAGAGAGAGAGAAGAGAGAGAGATAGAGAGGAGAGCGAGGAGAGAGAGAAGAGAGAGAGAGAGAGAGAGAGAGAAGAGAGAGAGAGAAGAGAGAGAGAGAGAGAGAGAGAGAGAGAGGAGAGGAGAGAGAGAGAGAGAGAGAGAGAAAGGAGAGAGAGGAGTGTGCCCAGTGAGGTTGGGGCTAATTGCTGTGATTGGAGAGGAGAGGGGTGAAATCTGTTTACCGCAGCAACTTTGATCAGGGTGTAGAATCTCTAATAACCTTTAATTCTATTTACTCACCCCTATCATACCAGTATGATTAAACAAACTTTTTTTCTTTTTAAATCTGTTCTCCGCTAATATTTAAGACGTGGGCCAACTCGTCCCTTTTATAGGGCTCGGGACGAGCGATTGGTTAATGGTGAGTGACAGGGAGGTCCCGCATGGGGAAGGCGGGCCAGACGGCTGTATATTGATGAAGCTGCGTCTGCTCTCTGATTGGCTGGCAGCTTGGTTTACTTCCTGGCGTCTGCATGCACCTCTCCAAAGAAAGGTCTCGGGACTACTGAGACTAGTTCTTGAGGAACTTCAAAGTCAAAGTCTATACAAAGGTATACTTGCTTTTAAGGAGTTAACGCGGCGCACAACACGCACATCACTACGCGGACACGTTGCTAAACGGCAAGTATATCGCGGCCGTTAGAAGGGAGGTGGTCCAGTATGGGGATGAGCAAACCAGAGAGACAGGGAGGGAGTCTTCACCACCGACCAACGCAGTGACGGACCTCCTCAAGTGTTTCCTGTGTCGCCCATTACCACAGGAGAGTTTGAGTCAAGGGCACCAGCATCTGTATGACAATTAAATCCTTCTTATTCTGCTTCTAGAAGTGCACACAGGTGTTTCCTAAGAAGGAAAATCTATTTTTTGCCATGTTGGAGAAATGAGGAGGAGAGAGAGTGTCTACAGAGTGTCACCAACACCACACGCCTCCTTGATAACCTGTTGAAGTCTACAGACGGGTACAAATGGTGTTTTTTCCTCTCTCTCTCTCTCTCTTTCCCTCTCTTCCTCGGTCTCTCTTTTCCTCCCTCTGTCTCTTTGTTCCCTCCCTCTCAGACACATGCTGGTGTACTGAGCTGAGACCAGACCAACACCGGGGTGAATGTGTTACATCTCTCTCTCTCTCTCCTTCTCTCTCTTTACCCCTTCTCTCTCTATGCCCCCCTTTCCTCTCTCTCTCTTCCCCTCCCTCTCTCTCTTTACCTCTTCTCTCTCTATTTTCCCTTCCTTCCCTCTCTCTCTCTCTCCCTCCCTCTCTTTACCCCTTCTCTCTCTATGCCCCCCTTCCCTCTCTATCTTTTTCCCCCTCCTCTCCCTCCCTCCGTCTCTCCCTCTCCCCTCCCTCCCTTTTTCTCTTCCTCCCTCCCTCTCTCCACTCCCTCCTTTTTTAACTCCCTCCCTCTTTCCCCTCCCTCCCTTTTTCCCTCCCTCCCTCCCTCCCTCCCTCCTCTCTCTCGCCCCAGAGTTCAGACAGGCTGACATGTCGGCGGCTGTTTTCTTTAATTAACCCTGTGAGAGAACAGCTGACGAGGTCAACGCTCCCCGTCCCACCCGGCCCCCGCCAGGCGCTCCCATTAGCCGCTTCTTAAAGGTCCTCACTGACACTTTTGGGGGGGGGGGGGGTGAGAAAAAGGAGAGGAAGTAGAAAATCAAAGAAGGGGAGAGGAGGGAGGGAGGGAGGGAGGGAGGGAGAGGGAGCGAGACGTTCGTGTTAATGGCGGTGCCGCGGAGGCCACGTAGCTGCCCTCTTTGTGTGAGAATCCTGTGGTTTTAATCAAAACGGAGGATCAGAACAGGAAGTGAACACCCCCCTCCCCCCTGCAGTCACCACCCTCCGCGCCTCCTCCAACACCTCCTTCAACCTCCCCCCCCGCCTGATCCTTCTCCCAACCACCCAACACATCTCTCCCCGTCCCTCCCCAGGAGTGTGCAGACACCTTACTCCACCAACCCCGCCCCCTCCACGACCTGTCACCTTCACCCCCAACCCCACACCCCCTCTCGTTCTGCCCCGCCTCCCCCCCTCCTCCCCTCCCTCCCCCAGGACCAGACACCACCAGCCTCTGGCTTTCACGTCCTAATGAACGTCAAGGGGAAGAGAGAGAAGAGAGAGAGAGAGAGAGAAGAGAAAGAGAGGAGAGAGAAAGAAGAGATAATAGAGTGAAGAGAGAGAGCAAAGAGAGTGAAGAGTGGAGAGAGGGAGAGAGAGGAGAGCAAGAGAGAGGAGAGAGAGAGCAGAGAGAAAAGAGAGAGATAGAGAGAGGGAGAGAGATAGAGAGAGGGATAGATAGAGAGAGGGAGAGTGAGAGAGAACAGAGAGAGAAAAGAGAGAGAGGGAGAGAGATAGAGAGAGGGAGGGAGAGAGAGAGAGAGAGAGAGAGAGAGAGAGAGAGAGAGCAAAGACAAGACAAGGCAGGAGGAGTGACTCAGAGGGGCTGAGTGCTACGGTGTGGGCTGGGCCCATCACCCTGAGGAGCTGTTTCTCAAAGCAAGGAGCTGCTCGTCTCAGAAGTCCTCTAACAGAGCAGGTAACACCAGGGAACACGCAGGAGCTGGAGGATAGGGGGGAGGAGGTCTTAGGGGGGGGTGGGAGTTGTTTTAGAGGGCTGGGAAGTGTCTCTGAAGAGCTTAGCACAAAACACAGGAACGTTAAAGACACAGGAAACTTGGCTTGAAATAGTAGAGATGCATGATATCAAAAGTTTAGTGTCTCATTAAGCATCCACAGAAATCTGAGTGGGAAAAAAATGTTCAAAACTATAAGAAAGTTCATTATTAGTCCAAACACAGCTCAGTGTAGGCATGGCAGATCACGTTTTGATCGACAGCTCCCTGATTGACAGCTCCACATACGTTAGCTATGGAAAACGCTAGCTAGCTACAGTACGCTGGCTAGCAATGTAGAGATGCATGCTATCTCACATAATTACCTAAACAAAACTCAAACGGTTATGACAGCTAGCTAGTCATCTAGATCATGGGTTCCCAAACTCCATCAATGTGGGCCTCCCCTCTGAAAACAGTGACACAACCGCGCCCCCCCAAACCCCCCAAATTTGTCAATTTGCCCAAACCCCCCAAATTTGCAAGGCAGCGTTAGCTAGCCCATAACGTTACACAGCTAAGTTAGCTTGGTGGCACCTGCTGCTAGTTAACGTTATAAAAACCATTTCAAAAATAAAAAACATGTTTTCATGTTTTTCTAACCATCCCTCCACGCCTCCCTTGAATTTCTTTGGGGCCCCCCAGGGGGGGCCCGCCTCACAGTTTGGGAATGCCTGATCTAGATACATCAGCAATGGTACAAAAGCTTGACAAGCCAGCTGGTTGAATAAGCTTTTCATCTACTCTACTGTAACACTGCAGTCTTAACGCTCATCCACAGACCAGGCCCTCATCCCCAGACCAAGCCCTCATCCCCAGACCAGGCCGTCATCCCCAGGCCCTCATCCCCAGACCAGACCCTCATCCCCAAACCAGGCCCTCATCCCCAGACCAGACCCTCATCCCCAAACCAGGACCTCATCGCCAGGCCAGAGTGTTAAATTGAGCACAGGCCCTCAGGCAAATATTAAATGACAATATTTAAAATTTGGATTGAAATTTAATTTCTAATACTTACAGATGCTTACTATTATGTACACATAAGACCATAAATTAGATAGTTAGAAGGCTATTGTGGATTTGGGTTTCAAGGCGCCTTAAGGCATTTGTTTCTTTGTTTCTTTGTTTTTAACACCCTTGACCCACAACTTTCTCAGATCTTAAGAACGACATCACATTTTCCCTCAGGCAGAATGAAGGCCGACAGGGACACACACAAGCAGCAGAGAAGAGCAGCGGAGAAACAGAGACAAGCCCCCACAACCGGGATTTGAACCCAGGTCACTAAGCGCATGTGTCATGAGAGCCAACCTAAACACTGTTCCAGGACGTCGGTCTGCTCTGTCCAACAGGGTTGTGGGTAACTTCGAGCCTCTCTCTCTATGACTGTGCGTGGGGCGAGCTGCCCCACTGACCCCGAGCACGGTCTCTGATGTCCACATGATATCATGTCAACCAATTAAATACCGACCCTTCATTGTCAAAACTGTACACCGTCTCTGAGTCGATGCCTCTGGCCCAGGGGGATTGTGGGTAGCTCTACAGGCCATCCACCCCTCCAGATATACACAACTTGTGTGTATATATATATATATATATATATAAACTCTGGCGCTAGCCTACAGGGCAATGAAAGGAACAGCCCCCTCCTACCTCCAGGCCATGGTCAAACCCTACGTCACTCCGAGGCCCCTGCGGTCGATCGACACGGTCACGGCTCTTCTCTGTCCTGGCCCCGCAGTGGTGGAATGAACTGCCCACTGATGTCAGGACAGCAGAGTCGCTTCCCATCTTTCGTCGCAGGCTCAAAACTCATCTCTTCAAGAAGTACTACAACAATCCTCCCTCCTAAGCACTTACTGTATTTCATTGTATTGTATTGCACTATATTTTAGATTGCTATTCAGCACTAGATTATGCTCTTAATCACTTGTTTTAGAAAGAAGATGCACTTATGAGTTCTGGCAAGTAGTAGTACATTGGCTTTTCCTACGTTAAAGGAGTAGTAAAGGGAAAATGCATGTTTAGCCCTGTTTTAAGGTTACTTATGATCATATACAATGGTTCAGATCAAAACGTTGGAAAAACTAGCACTTTTGAGAAAGTCTGATAATTGCTCTAACACCGTTTAGGTCATACAATGGATGTGGGTGGGCACCTTGAAAAATATTTAAAAAAACATGCTAAACTCTCGATTTTATATAAAAACACCATGATATAACGCATCGGGTCAGTCCTGGAGAGGGTCAGCCCTGGAGAGGGTCAGCCCTGGATCGGGTCAGGCAGCGGGCAGGGCGGGCGGGTCGACTCACACGCCTCGCTGGTCCTCCGCCTCTCGGAGCTGGTCCTTGACGGCCCGGTAGTTGGTCTGGACCAGGCGCAGGCGCTCCTGCCTCCTCTCGTGGGCGCTCCTCAGCTCCTGGTTCTCCTCCGCCTGCAGGGGGAGGAGGAGGAGGAGGAGAGGAGGTTAAAGGGATAGTTCGCCCTGGACGTCCAGTAACGCTCCGCGCTATCATGTTGTCCGGGGCCTTCGACGCCGAGGCTTCCGCCGGGAGGAACAGGAAACGCCGGGCGCCGGGGTCTCGGCGGAGCCGTGGATCAATAGGGCAGCGGTGAACCAGAGGACCGCCGTATCTGCTTTCCTGCCTCTGTCTGTTTTACAGCCGAGGACACGGACGGACACACACACACACACACACGCGGGGAGGGGTGAACCGTGTTTGCTCTGACAGCGCGGTGACTTCCTGCCTCCTCTCTCAGGTGCCGCCCCCCCCCCGCCCCCTCTGACCCGCCCGCCACCTGAGACATCATCACAGGTGAC
>NC_140253.1:3209537-3214537 GCF_949987555.1 Borostomias antarcticus
CTAATGAGACCACTTGAGCTATTAAAACACAACAGTAGAGTCCACGTCATTACCAGGGCTCACACACACACACACACACACACACACACAGATGGACACGCATAAAAACCACACACACATACAGTACACACAGACCTGATATCCAAACACAAACACACAAAGCGACTGTACAGTTGCAAATGCGCACACAAACAGACACACAAACAGACACACAAACAGACACACACTGTCTGTGCGCTCACAGGTCCCATGTACCGTCATGCCTTCCCATCAGGCCTCGCTCCTCTCCTACGCATCACACACACACCCACACACACCCACACACACACATCCCAACCCCACCCACACACACACAACACCCCTTGTGTGAGTCCAAGTTAAAACCCATTGAGCGCGTAAACATGATCGCTCTCTAACACCCTCTCCCCTTCGACTTCAAACAGAAAGACGAGAAACCTGGAGGATTTTCAGTCCGATTCCCGTTCCACAGCTGAACGTGAGGGCGTTTGATTCGACCGTGGAGAAGTCTCTGAACTAAGGAGCCCTCGCTTCACTCTGCTTTTAGGCGTTATCAGATCCCTTACTATTAATGTTTAACCTGCCCTACCGACTCTCTAACAAGCTAAATATGACATACAATGGGATACACACACACACACACACACACTGCCCTACACACACATGTGCGCGCGGTCCTCTGTGGCCGTGATGATGAAGACGATGATGAAAAGCAACACCTCTGCTGATGTAAACATGACCCTGTCTAGCAGAAGCGTGGAGAACTGGCACTTTGACTGCACACCTGACAGATACCTGATGCTCTAACACTCCTAACAGGCTATCAGGCAGATGTTAAACACCCTAGTGCACAGGCTAAGGGAGAGGGTGTGTGTGTGTGTACAGGTGTGCATGTGTGTGTGTGGGGGGTGACGGCGTGTGCGTGCGATGGATCTGCGGGCTAGGGGGGGGGGGGGGGGGGGAGAGAGGAAATTATTTAACATATATAAATAGGAAAATAAGAAAAAAGTTTGGTCACCGGGGGAAGGAGCACCTGTTTTCAAAGTTTCATTGTAATCTACGCGTTGATGTGTTGACGCCAGGCAGACGATCACACCTGCCTGCGCGAGAGCTGCCGACAGTTGGGCCGACTCCCTGAGCCGGCGCTGATACGGCGAGGGCCCGGCAGCTTGAATGTGCTACCGCTAACAATTAGCCACGCGGAAAACACGCACGGCGTGCCAAGTCTTCCGCAGCACCGGCGATGTGTCACGCGAACAAAAAAACAATCTGCAGTACCTACTAGAAAACCAGCGTCCGACGTCCTGTCACGTGCTAACAATGAGCCACTAAGTACACAAAGGCAAGAAATTGCACTTGGCAGGTGTACTGAAGATCTATCAAAACACTTTCAACTGCAGTACTGAACCTTAAAAAAAAAAGTATAGAAGGTGTGGAAATCTCTCTTCTGCACCTAGTTCCATCTCTTTCTCTGTCAGACGTAGGGGAGGGTTAACTATCTGAACACACTGCTCCCTGTTAACGAGGGGAAGGGTGGGGGGGGGGACCAAGCCTCCTCGTCTCCTCCCCAGCTCCTCGTCTGTTAGGGAGGACCAGGCCTCCTCCTCCTCTTCTCCCCAGCTCCTCGTCTGTTAGGGAGGACCAGGCCTCCTCCTCTCCTTCCCAGCTCCTCGTCTGTTAGGGAGGACCAGGCCTCCTCCTCCTCTTCTCCCCAGCTCCTCGTCTGTTAGGGAGGACCAGGCCTCCTCCTCTCCTTCCCAGCTCCTTGTCTGTTAGGGAGGACCAGGCCTCCTCCTCTCCTCCCCAGCTCCTCGTCTGTTAGGGAGGACCAGGCCTCCTCCTCTCCTCCCCAGCTCCGCGTCTGTTAGGGAGGACCAGCCCTCGTCCTCCGCGCTGCCAGACCGCCGGTCGGGGAGCGGGGCTCTGCTGCTACGTGCGTCTGCCCCGTGCAATTAGCGCTTCGCCGGCGCCGGCTCCAGAACAACCCCAGGTGTCCTCCATGTGTCCTCATGTGCCTGCTAATCGCCCTGCGTAGCTCGCTAGCTAGCTAGCTGTATTCTGGAGAGGTGCTGGGAGGGTTGGGGGTTGGTGTTGGTGGTAGTTCTGCTACGGTTGGTGGCCACTGATGGAGGGATACCTGGGGGGGTCCAACCTGGCAACCCGTCCCAACCAGCCTTGGTGTGTGTGTGTGTGTGTATGTGTGTGTGTGTGCGGTCACCTGGGTTTGCTGGATGGTCAGCCAGGCCTTGAGGCTAGCCGAACCGGGCATGATGCCCATCTTGTCTGCACTCCTGGTGGATGGAGACCTGCCTGTCTGGGGTGTGTGGGCTCAGACTGAGGGTCTACTCATACAGAAGCACTACACTAGTCTGTCCATTCATCCACCCACCCATCCAGGTATCATTACAGACAAATATTTATTTGGTCGTTTAATTTAGGCTAACACTACAGGAGGCAGGATCAGAAGGCAGCATATATATTATGGGAATGAAAAGGAATTGGACAGGTGTTTGCAACTTGGTTGAAGAAACATTCAGGTGTCTGATTAAATATTACACCTCTAAAAAAACAAAAGGAGGCTGTAGTTGAGTTTAACATCAGGACAGAGGAGTGATACTGTATATATTCTATTTGTGCATGTAGAGTAATTAAGTGCCAATCTGCCAGCTAGTTGTAGTTTATATTTATATATTTTTTTAGCTGCTGCTGACCATAAAGCTGCTGTATTGCAGGTGACAAAAGACCAAAGACTGTATTACTTAATATATTAATACTATTATTATTATTATTATTATTATTATTAGATAATAGAGGGTGTTAAATAAGTGGAGCACTTTCATTGCTATTGCTCTTCCCATACTGGACACAATGCCGTCAATGTGATCAGACCACGACAGCAGTCCATCCAACATTACATCGAGGAGTCATGTTTTCTTGACCGTTCTATTTCCGTTCCTGACATTGTTAGATGGAACAGTGGGGTCACCAATAAGCACACTTCTTGGGCCAAAAACAATACTTTTAGTTTTTGCGGATCTTCAGGGCTAGTTTGTTGTTTTTCACCCATTTAGACACTCTCCAGATCCTGATTCAGGACGGTTTTTAGTTCATTTTTAGTTGAAGCAGCACTGTACAATGTTGTGTCATCTGTGTATATTACCACACAGGCATTCTCAATGGCTCGGGGCAAATTTTGTGAAAATCGAGAATAGTAAGGGGCCCAAGCAGCTTCCCTGTGGAACTCCACAATTGTTGTGTAAGTAGTCAGATAGGCTACCATTAAAAAAGACTGCGATCTCCCAGATAGATGGCTGACCATCCAAGAGAGTGCTGTTCTGCTAAATCCATACTTCTTTAGTTTTGTTATCATAATGTCATGGTCTATTATATAAAATGCAGCACTGAAGTCAAGTTAGACTGCGCCTACCATTTTCTTGTTATCCATTTGTTTCAACCAGTCATCGTTAGCTGGGCTATGGCAGTGGCTGTAGTGTGACATTCTCTGGATGTGTGCTGGGAACTAGTGATCAGTCTTCATATTCAAGTAATCTTGAAAACGATTTTCGCCAACAATTTGCTCAGGGCAAGAAGTATGCTTGTCGGTCGACTTGCCTCAGTGCCTTAGAGCAAACCCCGTAAATTAAGCATTTATTAAACGTGAAAGATTGGAGTAGATAAGAGAGCAGAAGCTCGTGGTCTTTACCAGCCCACTTCTCATTAGGCAGAGACAGCCTATCAACACCAGAGGTGTCAGTCAACCTGCACAAAATCAAAATCACAGTTTATATCTTACATTATACAGTTCTCAATGTGTGTACATAAGGAGGAGCCATCTGTGGGAGTCATTGATTTTACTGTAGTAATGTTCTTTCTTTGGTTACCTGATTTCTTCATTTGGGGCAGTTTTTTCTATCCAATGTTTCAGCCAATTTTTTTCACCTCATTTCGTTGTGCCGTTAGTGTTTTTGAATCACTCCTTATGCATGCTGCACATTTTGCCCTTATGATTGTTTAGGTGCATATTGGTCAGCAATTTGGCAGAATAATCTCAAAAATATATGATGAATGATTCTAGCGACTGCTTTAGGGACCTTAACTTTCCGTTTGAGTGGTTTTAAGTTATGATCTCTAAAACCAAGCTACAGATACTGCCTTAGTGCAAAGTGCTCAGGAATATTTGTGAAGACGTGATCAATATATTTAGATGATGACAGTCTTTTTTTGTTTTTGCTGACTCTTGTTGGTAGTATTATAGTTTGTGTTACAGAAGATTACAAGCACATGCTACTGCAAGAAGCTTCCTCTTTAGATCCATCCATCCATCCATCCATCCATCCACCCACCCACCCACCCACCCATCCATCCATCCCCCTGTGACAAATCAAAATCACCAAAGAGAGGACCGGGAGCAGTCATTGGTCATCCTACCAGCCCAATCAAACATCCCTTCAAGTTGACTCGAGCAGCTCCAGGAAGTAGCCTGACGACTGACGAGGTGGGGCGCGTTCACAGGGCCAGCCTCCACAACAGGGCTGTGGGTTCACTCAGCACGCCCACAGACTGGCAATCTCACTGCTCAGCTTCATAATATAACACACAATGAGAGTGAGTGTGTGTGTGTGTGTGTGTGTGTGTGTGGCGGGGGGGGTTCAACCACCCTCCTCACCTCCATCCCTCCCTCCCTCTTCACCTCCATCCCTCTATCCCCGCTCACCTCGGCGGGAGGGGTGTTCAAAGCCACGGCTCGCTAGCTCATTCAAATGAACACCCCGTCTCTCTCTCTCCCCCCTTCCCTCTCTCCCTCCCCCCTTCCCTCTCTCCCTCCCTGGCGTTCCCTCCACTTTGATCATCTCCAACAGTAACTTCCAAACATTTAAAATTAAAATAAAATAGGGCCCTAACAACCTGGGCATTAGAATTTAACAGGTGTTCGGGCGGCGAGTTGTTATAGAATGTTAACGCTGGAATACACATGCGTACAA
>NC_140253.1:3224537-3245448 GCF_949987555.1 Borostomias antarcticus
TTTGAGAAGTATAGGGAGAGAGAGAGAGAGAGAGAGGGAGGAGAGAGAGATTGAGAGGAGCATGAGATCTTGTGTGGACTCAGTGGACCATCACATCTCCAAAAGTTAAAAAAGAAAAAAAAAATTAAGAGGGAGGGAGGGAAAAACCTATTAATCACCGTTTGGTTTTGGACCGGTCCCAGCCACCAGGAGCAGATGATGAATGTCAGTGGTGAGGATGACATGTGCACGCTGCCACGGAAACTTGACTATTAATGAGCTGCTTCTCCGGCAGGCTGGAACTCAGACCGACCGGAACCCTGCTGACGGAACCCTGACCGCCCGGAACCCTGCTGATGGAACCCTGACTGACCGGAAGTCTGATTTGAATAGAATCCTGACCGACCGGAAACCCTGCTGATGGAACCCCAACTGACCAGAGCCCTGACTGACCGGAACCCTGCTGACGGAACCCTACCCTCACGGAGTTCCGTATTGACAGAACTCTGTTGTACCAGTGGAACTGAACGATGGGGCCCAGTAGGGAATGAGCAGGAGGGGTGTGTGGAAACTAGTCAACGTTGAGCTGGGCGTTTGCATGACTTAATTCTAAATTAACAATAACTGATGTATCCAGTCACATGGTTACATTCAAATTCCGACCACAATTGAGATTAGTAGCAATCAAAGCAATCAATCAAATCACCAAGACATCTACAGACCTCTATCAAATAATTCAATCTAACAATCGATGAGCGTTGCTCGGCTCTTATTCATCTCCTCTCATTAAACCCTTAACGTGAGTGAGCTCTCCATTCCCTCTCAACGTCGCAGTACTTTGTCCTCGCCGCCTGCTAATTGTAGCTATCTGCTAAATCAGCATTAAGATGAGTGAGGAGGAGGAGGAGGGTGGCGGAGGCGCGCCGTTAGCGAGCTGATGATAGCATTAGCGCCGGTCTCTCAGGGACTGGATGGGTTAGCGTTAGCCAGATGACAGAGAGGGATGCTAACGCTAATGAAGTAGAGTGACAGATGCTCCGGTTAAGGGACGGTGATTCAGGCCGAATCGCGGAGGAGACGGCGTTATCATTAGCTGTCATAGCAGCGCATATATCAACCAGTCAGGGGGCCCTGTCAGGAGCCGTGTGTGTGTGTGTGTGTGTGGGGGGGGGGGGGGGGGGAGAGAGAGAGAGAGATAGAGAGAGAGAGAGAGAGAGATGGGGGTGGTGGGGGGGGCGCTGGCAAGAGAGAGAGAGAGAGAGTTTTCAGCTCCTGACTGAGTCTAAAGCCTCCATGACAGATCGAAAGACAAATGTCCGCTGACTCCTGTTCGCAGTGGGACAATAAAGTTGTACATCTATTCAACGTGTGCCGTCGGGCCCGACCTGCTCCAGCTCCTGGATCTTGTAGTCTTTGGCTTGTAGGATCTCCAGCACCTTCCTGTCCTTGGCTTCGCCTTTCTGCTTCTCTCTGTGGTGGGTAGGGAGAGAGGGAGGGAGGGGGGGGGGGGTGGAGAGGGAGACGGAGAGAGAGAGAGAGAGATAGAGAGAGAGATGGAGGGATGGAGAGATGGAGAGAGGGGGAGAGAGAGACAGAGGGAGATGGAGGGAAGGAGAGCGAGGGGGAGACAGAGGGAGGGAGAGACGGAGAGAGGAGGCGAGAGGGAGAGATGGGAGTCAGACAGGGAAACAGTCAGCCAGCCACTTAATTTACAAACTACAGAACAGAAAGACTAGAAGACAAACAGACAGACAGGCAGGCAGACAGGCAGACAGACAGACAGACAGACAGACAGACAGACAGACAGGCAGGCAGGCAGACAGACAGGCAGACAGACAGACAGGCCGAACCACACAGACAGACTGAAGTGGAGAGAGCGGAGCATGTCAGCGCTAGCTGCATTAGCGCTAGCATCGTTAGCGTCTCGTCTTCACCGAGCCTTCTGGCAGCTAATGACGGGTGTGGTTAGGCTGCCGCCACGGCGACAGGGCCACCAGAGAGACCAGGGAGAGAGAGCATCTGGCTGGTGAGACGTGCTCAGCGGAGAGACAAGCTGTGATAACATTATTCACATCAAAGACAATGGGCAATCATGGGTAGGATGTGCCGAATGCAATCATGTGTGACTTAATAATAATTATAACAAAATTTTAAAAATCAATCAGGCGTAAAATATTCGGGATGGTTGCCGTTGTGTCATCGCCAGGGGGCAGTTATGTGTTTATCAACACGGGGTCACAGGACTACTATTACACAGTAAACTAAACGACACGCGAGGTTAAATATACATTTTTATCCTCAAGATCAGTAGTCTGACACACACCAGAACAGCTGCTTCCCGCCGTCGTCACAAACGGATCTCTGTCGGGCTTTGCGGAGTGAAACCACGTGACCTCGCAAGATCAGGACGATCTCACAAGGCTGTCAGACAATATCAGTCTGGCTAGGTCTATATCCAGGTCTATATCCAGGCCTGGATCAGGTGTGTTTGATCAGTATTGAGGTGAGGGAAAAGATAATAAACAGGAGGTTGTGTGTTCCGGCAGGCTCCCATGGTAACAGCGGTGGAAGTCTGTCAGTCAACACTCTGGTGTCATCTCACTGATCTCTAGACAGAGTTATTACTGTACCAGGACATCAAAACCTGGAACACGCACAGGCACACACACACACACACACACACACACACACACACACACACTCCCTAGCCTCCTCTCCAGGCCAGGCGGCTCCTCCTGCAGCGTACCGTTCTCAGCCTGGCCACTCGGGCCGCTTTCCTGGCGCTGAACGTTTGGGGAGACAGAAGAACAACCACCGGGGGGTCGGTTTGTTTCAACACCCTCCTCATCACCAGAGAACAACCCTCCTCCTCCTCCTCCTCCTCTCCTCTCCTCCTCCCTCTGGTTCTCCCAGGAGGCCCGGGCTCCTCAGAGTGGTCCCGGCTACTGTAGCTGCTTGTATCCAGGACTGTGTTCACCATGTCCTGGGCAACCAACCAATCACTGCTACACCAGCCAGGAGAGGATCCCCACTAGGCCCCGGTGCTTGACTGGAGTCCACGCAATTATCATGTCAATATCATCCCCCCCCCCGACACACACACACACACACACACAGGTGGGATGATATATACACACACACGCACACACTGGTGGTGGGATGATATATACACACAAACACGCGCGCGCACACACGCGCGCGCACACACACACACACACACACACACACACACCGGTGGGATGATATACAGTATACACACACACTCCGGGTGCATGTTCCCCTGTAGTCTCTGTGGACTAACATGCCTTGTCGGGTTTTCCTATGGGGAGGGAGCCGTGGAGAGAGGGGAATATAGAGGGAGGGAGGGATGGAGGGAGGGATGGGAGTGAGGGAGGGATGGAGTGAGGGATGGAGGGAGGGATGGAGTGAGGGAGGGATGGGAGTGAGGGAGAGATGGAGGGAGGGATGGGAGTGAGGGAGGGATGGAGGGAGTGAGGGAGGGAGGGATGGGAGTGAGGGAGGGATGGAGGGAGGGATAGAGGGAGGGATGGGAGTGAGGGAGGGATGGAGGGAGGGATGGGAGTGAGGGAGGGATGGAGGGAGGGATGTGGGGGATATGGAAGCAGCCAAACACACAGATACAACAGGGATCTGCTGCTCCTAACCCGAGGTGCATGTTTTCCCTCCGAAGCTACCGGCGCGGCGGCGTCTGCGAGGCACCTGCTGGCGACTGACGCGCTCTCCTGCGAGCGCCTGCTGCCGTCTGATGTTTCCACTGCGCGAGAGAACAGATAATGGTGAACAGAGGCCGTGGTTCTGTTCCTGCACGGAGCCGCGGTGCGAGAGAACAGATAATGGTGAACAGAGGCCGGGGTTCTGTTCCGTGCGTTCAGAGCCTTTAGGTAATTACTGACATCTAACCCTAAACATCTAAGCCAGAATGTAGGCCACCTTTCATTCATTAAAGATGACACTTGTCTTGAAATGTTCAAGCGTGTGTGTGTGTGTGTGTGTCTTGTTGGCCCGCTGAAGGCCATTCACACACACACGCACACGCACACACACACTCACGCACACACACACGCGCACACCTGAAAGTCAACAGCTAAAAGTCCGGGAGAAAAGTTACAGCACACCCCGACATAAAACCACGGAAGCGATATCAACCAGTCGCCAAAACCAGAGCCTCCCCTCCCCTGCGTCCCTCTCTCTTCCGGTTCCCCGGCTACCGTGCTCGGCGCGGCTTAGCCATCCAACGCAAAGGTCGTCCCCCAGTCCGGCGCTGATCCCCTGAAGGCCAGCGGCTTGGCGGGTGCGTGGCGCGGCCGGGGGCCGCAGGGCCAGGCTGGAGGGGGGGCGGGGCGAGGGAGTGAGACCGCTTGCCGGATTCGAACCTCTAAACCCCCCCCCCCCCCCCGCGCTACTTTCCAGAATGTCCGAGGTGCCTGGAACGGCAACCTTGGATACGTTTCAGACACACACACACACACGTCTGTTCAGGTCGGCAAAAGGGATGTCCAGCTGCTGGGTTGTTCTGCTCTCTCTCTCCGGAATTCAGCTGGTTCTGGAGAATGAGATGCAGTCGGGGTTTAGGACGCCCGGTCTGGCCGGCGAGCGAGCGGAGCGGCACGCGTCAATCATATCTGGGACATGGAAAACGCGTCGGGGCCGTGCCGGGCCCGCAGCTCGGGCCACCAGCTGTGCACTGTGACCCCTGTACGGTACATCCACCCGCGGTGAGCCTGAGAGACCGGGGTCGAACCCCGGCCGCAGCTACGCGTGTTCCCCTCCCACCTCTCGTCCCCGACTCCCTCTGCTTCTCCTCCTGTCTCATGAAGGGGGAGACGACAGGAAGAGAGAGCGAACCTGACAAGTGACCTCTCAATCAGGGGCTCCCATCCTTTCTTCCCCAGAGCCCCCCTAATGTACACCTGATGGACTTTGCCCCCCCCCCCCCCCCCAAATCTCTGTGAACGTCTAGTGTGTGTCCCTGCAAAATCCATCAGGTGTATGTTAGGATACAATGAAGGGCTTCACCAGTGTTGCGGTACTATTAATATTGACACGATTCATAGTCTCAGATTAACTTGTTGAATTTATTTGGTGGCGGTGTGACGTAAATACAAGGCTTTTTGGCCCTTCATCAGATATGATCTTTTTTTTTTTTTTTTTTTATTGCTGTGTGACATATCAATAACATGATTCTTTGACAAATATTTGTCTAGCTAATATTAAGGCCTCAAATTGTCTGAGGCCTGGCGCGGAGGTAGGAGGCGGTCTCTACAGGCTCGAGCCGGAAGAAGGGGCGGGCTTAAGGCAGTGAAGTAAATAGACACCAGGCTCTTCTCCCCGAGGAGAGACTGGTGACGCTAGAGGCTAGAGGAAGAGAGAAAGGGAAGACCGGAGAAGTGAAGGAGGAGAAGAGAGACTGGTGACGCGAGGCTAGAGGAAGAGAGAAAGGGAAGACCGGAGAAGTGAAGGAGGAGAGGAGAGACTTGTGACGCGAGGCTAGAGGAAAAGAGAAAGGGAAGACCGGAGAAGTGAAGGAGGAGAGGAGAGACTGGTGACGCGAGGCTAGAGGAAGAGAGAAAGGGAAGACCGGAGAAGTGAAGGAGGAGAGGAGAGACTGGTGACGCGAGGCTAGAGGAAAAGAGAAAGGGAAGACCGGAGAAGTGAAGGAGGAGAGATGCCCTACTCACCGCTCCACCACCAGACTCACGGCCTGGGTCAGGTCCGGATTGGCCACTTGGAGGCGTTTCCACAGCGACCACACGAACTCCTTGTCCGCCTGTGAGAGTAAACAAGCGGCGTGTTTGTTGCGCTGGCGGGGCGGACGTAGGGGCGCACGCGTACGCGCGTAAACACACACCATTCAGAACACAACTGTGGATGTGCAAATAAACACACGCGCGCACACAAATAAACACATTCACACACACAAATAAACACATTCACACACACAAATAAACACTCTCACACACACATACAAACACACACACAAATAAACAGAATCACACACATAAATAAACACTCACATAAATAAACGGATGCACCCCCCCCCAAAAAAATAAAAGTCTTGATAACTTTAATCATCACTCCGGATCAGCTTCCAACATGACAAATTCCCCTAGATGTTAAATATGCTGTTAGAAGCAGGGAAGGGGCTGCTGGACAGACATCGCGTTGCAGCAGCTCTAAATGAAATAATTCAATAGGATGCTCTGTGGTATTAGCATAAGGGAGGGGGGCGCTAATCAATAATTTAAACATCTTGTACAAAACACTTTTTGATCTGGCCTGCCCCTTCTAATCATGGTGTTAAACAGGCGCTCTCCGTCTGTCAGTGACCTTCGACTCACGGGGAGGAGGGGGCAGCGCTGACACTTGTCATGATGCACTATTCATTACCGCTGGGGCCTCCCAGACATTCGAATCAAACTCACCCACAGTGGGATGGCAGCAGCAGCGTTTCCCCTTAATCAAGTACTGTGGAATGAGTTTCTCTAACAGTTCTAAAGTAAGTATCAGAAGGTTGAAGAGAGAGAGAGAGAGAGAGAGAGAGAGAGAGAGAGAGAGAGAGAGAGAAGCGAGAGAGAGAGAGAGAGACCCAGAGCACCAGCCCCTGACACATTTCCAATTCAAATTGTCCTCGTCTGCCTTTCAAACATTTTTAAGCTACATTACATTTAATGAGACACATCTAAAAACTACATTTTCTGACATTAAAAGACAGAATTATACCAAATCGACTTAATGTGAAATCATCTGATGAATTATGTTCACATCATCAGAAGATAAAAGTCGCCGTCACTCCCAACGGACCCAGCTGGTCTCCAATTAGTTCATGAACCCTGATTCAAAAGTGTCTTATAAATTATTTACTAAATAGCAGAGGAAGACCTTGATAGACCATGAACTGAACATACAGAGTGGAGGGAGAGAGAGAGAGAGAGAGGGAGAGAGAAAGGGAGAGAGAGGGAGAGGGGAAGATAGAGAGGGAGGGAGAGAGAGAGAGAAGGAGAGAGAAGGGGAGAGAGAGAGGCGGAGATAGAGGGAGGGAGAGCGAGAGAGGGAGGGAGAGAGAGAGAAGGAGGGAGAGAGAGAAGGAAGGAGAGAGAGGGAGAGGGAAGGAGGGAGAGAGAGAGGAAGGGAGAGAGAGAGAGAGACAGAGAGAGAGTGAGTGAGTAGTGGCAGTGGGTGGATGATCTGATAGGTTTGGAATTGAGATCTCAAATCACCAACCTACTCCACTGCCGTTAACGGCGAGTTAAGCAGTATGGCGGAATTCTAATCGGTGGTCTCTTTCTTCTCTCCCTCTCTCTCTGGCCTATGGCTGCCATCAGCCACACCACCAGGACCCTCATCATCAGCACACATCAAGGGCTCCTCTGCCTGCACAGGCCGTGCTTAAAGATGTATCCAACGTGCGTTTGAGGATCAATGAATTATTAACAGTTATTTCAGGCCTTGAAAAGCCGAGGGCTAAACATGCTAAGCAAATGGAGACCGAATGAGGTCGCTGGGCTGGGTTCGAGTCGCGTCATTAATAAAATTAGCATGGTCAAACAGGGTGGGGGGGCGTTATGGTAGACGAGAGATGGTCCACTTTGTAGTTAATGGCGGTCCTGAGCCCGCAGTAGTCGGTACAGCTGTTAAGAACACCGAGCGCGATCAAACGGCACTATTTAAAATGTTCCAAACTGTAGAACTGAGAGTCGCTAAGAGACTGAGGGAATGACTGACGCCATCGCCCAGCCCAGCAGGCCACCACTGAGACCACAGGTTCTGGCTTAATGTGCCAGAGCAGCGGAGGGCACGTGAGGGTCACACACACACACACGCGCGCGCACACACACACGCACGCACACAGACACAGACGCGCGCGCGCACACAAACACACGCACGCACGCACACACACGCACACACACACACGCACACACACGCACGCACACACACGCACGCACACACACACACACACACACACACACCTCCAAGCCTCGTGTCAGACGCAGGCTCTGGCCTAATGAGATGAGAGAATGACAATTCAATCAGGGCCTGCTTTGGCAGGTAACATGAGGGCATGGTATTATCTCAGATTTGATTCCAACGTGAGATCATGTTGCTTGTTCGTAGTAATTAACACAGAGAACCCATCGATAGCATACGTTTTTATAGGTATTGTAATGTGGGCCTTACTGCCGGTACATTGTAATGGGAGTGGTGTTTTTTGCCATCTTAACTGCATACCATGGCATGTACATGCATCAGCCAAATGTTACCTAAATCTAAGCATTTTATATGATTGGGAGACCTTCATACACACACTCATTGTTTGAGTGAATGAAATTGACAGTTTGAGTGTATGAAAAGTTTGTGATTGTGTGTGTGTGCATGTGTGTGTGTGTGCATGAGTATGTGTGTCCAGAATGAGTGTATGAAAAGTTAGTTAGGTACTGTGTGTGTGTGTGTGTGTGTGTGTGTGTGTGCGTGTGTATGTATGTATATGCAGTGACCTGCTGATTCCAGGTGAGGCCACTCAGGCGCCCCCTGGTGGTCAGTCAAGCGTAAACGGACGTGAAGCAACAAGTAAACACTACCGACCACAGCAAGTCATCCCTGTCATCTGAATGCTCTTTACAAATCAATTCTTGCTCCTCCCATTCTTGGTGTAAGCCTACTCTCTGATCTAACTACGACTGGATAGGTGAAAGCAGGTGCTCCTCTCCACAGCTGTCATCAATCCAGTCACGTCGGATCTGATTTGACAGATTGAGCGGTCAAACCTCACAGGTAGCAGCAGTAGTTCTGAACATACCTGACATTGTACCAACTCCTCTGATAAGCTCCTCACTTCTTCCTCCAGGAGATACACACGACTGTCGCCGTTAGAAGCCATTGTAGAGCTAGGGCAGAAGAGGAAACGGGTATGAGATTGTTATAAAGTTACAGTGATATTAATTCAAATCCACAACCGCTTTTCATAATTGTGTGTAACACCAACAGGTGTGTAGTCTCCAGACGGGCGCGGGGAGCCACTTAGCCACTAATGACATTCAGGTGCGATGTTGACAGCGAGCCAGAGTTGTTCAATAACGTTACTTGTTTGTGAAAGTACTATCAACACAACTATGCTGATAAGAAATATTGAACCTAGCTGGCTGCCCTGAAGTACAACAGTTGACAAACGTAGCTAAACCAGCTGTCATTGTTTCCAAATAGTGAGAGGAACCCTGCCCCACCGGAGAGGACAGCTGGGTGACAGCTAGACAAGCCCAAGACCAAGTCGTAGCTAGCTTAGCTAGCTGTCTCTCTGGGTATGTTAGCTGTGTCTATCTGGGTATGTTAGCTGTGCATAACTACGCTGGCCACCTGTTGGTAACGTAGCTAGCCAGCGGCTGTCTAACCAGCAACTTGACAAAACAAGAAAATAGCTGTCGAACTTACCGTTAAGCTACACTGTAGATGAATTAAGGTCGATAGCTAACGTTATAACTATAGTATTGCTAGCTAGATGCTAACCAGCTAAATCTGGCTAAATGTTATGTATATGCGTATTCGTTTTAAAAGTCGACCACGAATTGAATAGCGTCATGGTTACTACGCATCCTCATTAGACTACTATACACTCCATCGCGTATGTCTTGATGAATATTCACTCCTGTCTGTCCCGCTAAACAAAAACACACTCTTTGCTGTGGGAATAACAGTGTTGTCAATAGCTACGGCGACGCTTCCCCGTTTCAAACGAGCCCGCTGTTTTCTGTTTTGACTTCCCCATACGTCAGATCTCAGCCACGACACTTTACTACAGCTGGGGGCAGTGTACGGCATTTCTTATAATTTATCATCACAGAAATTAGACTCGAATACAAAAGAGCAGGAGAGGTACAATTACACTTTTCAGCATGTATGCCATGGTAAGATGTTGTTTGTCACACGCATAATCACATATACAGACTAATCCCTACTTCAGATGTTTAGAAATGCATTATATTACCATCATATTTAGTTTCAAGGTTATTAACTGTATGGGAAGATCAATCAATCAATAAAGTATTATTTAAAGTGCAGAATTACCATGCAGCATGGTTTCAGTACACTTTACAGTTAAAGGAATACATTAAAAAACAGCATGCAAAGATGCATGACAATGATTAAATTACAAACAAAAGAGTAAATATGAGTTGATTATGATGCATGGATGCCTGGTGCTGACATGAGCTCTGCCAGGGAAGCCTGCAGACTCCAGATTGCGTGGACAATAGCCTCCACACTAGCGTGAGGGCCAGACTTGGAGAGTGAGGGAGAAATGAAGAAAGATGAGGCCTGGCAACAATGATCACTCGGACAAATGTTGGTTCATCTGCTCATCTCTGAGGGAGAGGGAGAGAGAGAGAGAGGCGGGGGGAAGGTGGGGCGAAGAGAGATGGAGAGATAAATGGAGAAAGAAAAGAAGAGAAGTCAATTGACTTAGTGTGATTAAGCCTGCTCCTCTCGACCCGCAAGCACAGTCTCTCATTAGGCCTCTCATTGTAGGAGCGCTTTTAGACGCAGTAGACTGGCGCGTAATGTGTAACATCTGCCTGCCTGCTACCCCCCCCCCCCCCACACACACACACACACACATACGGACAGACACATGACATCTATGAATACGTTTTTCATCTTTCCCTCTTCCCCCCCCCCCACCCAAAAAAACCCAAACTCTTTCTGCGTTCCACAATCATCCATTTAGGGCTGGACTCTGTATTCCTTCTCTCTGGGAGATGTTGCTGCATTTCCCACTTAATGACAAATTACAGGGGTTTGATGTCACAATGCACTGGTTACAAAGTCCTACCAATTAGGCCTGTATGCCTCGGCAGCGTTTCGGATGCATGAAGTGCCTTTGTTGACGTGAATACGCTCAAATTGGAATGTGATGTTACCAACGTTGACGTGCTGCACCAAAGAGGCCCGTTGCTCTTAACGTCATACTGTTCTGTAGGCGGACGGCGCCGCACATCTTTTCAAGTCAAATGAAGGCAAGCGAATAAAGCTTTATCTCTCGTAAGGGGAGCTTTCACTTTACCTAATGATATGATCACCTATCTCGTCCTGAAGCACATCGTCGGTCGTGCTCACACACACACACACACTCACACACACACACACACACACACACACACACACACACACACACACACACACACAGAGGCATGTTGCGCCATGTTTTGACAGCCCCTGACACTGTGTGTCTCCCCTTTTAAGTGTTTGTCTGTCGTCCTAATGACAGATTGGTGCAGATCTGAGGAGATTTCAGGCATATTAAACGCAGCCCTCAGCCAAACACCTTTCATCTCCGCCAACTGATCTGGTGTTCCCTTTCCTGCGTTTAAAATAAAAACAAAAATGAATCATGGATTTTCAAGCCCTGACTTCATTGAAACTCTTGTCGTCTTTTGATTTGACGCACACCTCTTTCATTTCATCAGTCGTCCTTTTTTTTAGCAATGTGACAGGTTATATCGTTTCATTTAAGATTGCGGTTAAAACCAAAAAAAAACAAGTGTTCTAGTTCACCATGTCTTGTTAGTTCAAAGGCTTTACACAGCAGTGTGTCTCTAAATCATATTGTAGGTTGCTGCAGAGACTATACTAAGGCCTACTGCATGTGTGTGTGTTGGGGGGGGGGGTGATAGGGGCCAGGGGCCAGGGCCCTTCAGCCTCAATTAACCGGTCTTAACGAGCCTACTGTAGATATTGAACGTGCTTCTCTTTTTCACCCTTTCTGACAGCGATGGTTTGTATCGCCGATGGAGATCCTGGAGAAGAGGAAGAAGAAGCGACAGGATGGAACCCCGTTCATGCAAATCTACCCGCATGAAAAATTCAGGAAACCAGTGACAGGAAGCGAAGAGGAGGAGGAGGAGGAGGAGGCAGAGCCGGAGGAGAAACTACACTCCACAGAGAATTCCAGAAGCATAATTGCTGTCTCCGCCTGCCACCTCGGTTAGGTAAGACTGTCGTCTCCTCGGAAACGCCCCACGGCGCTTTACCTTTGATTCCGAGGGAGGGGCGTGCGCGGCCGTGCGGGAGAGAGATGCCCTACGGGGACCGACGCCAGACAGGAGACGCTAAAGAGTCACAAGTCGCAGGCTTTGAAGAAACACCGGTTGTACAATCGTCGGCTGAGTCGTGGATTTGAACTCGGGTTTAGTGGCGTGTCACTCTCCAGCATGGTAATGAGTCCCCCCCCACCCCCCTTCCCCATCTGTGGTAGTAGCAGAGTCCCAGAGCGCCAAGCAGTCACTTACCACCTCTCTCTCTCTCTCTCTCTCTCTCTCTCTCTCCGTATCACCTTAATACAGTGTGTGGGAGGTCTACTCATTGCATACAGTACAGTATATAATACATAATAATATGACAGTGGGTGGCTTTTGATGAGGCGCAGTGGCATTTTAATATGTATGTTTGTACTTTTCTCCCTCCAATTCTACTTCCATTTTCAAATGGCCCCCTGCCAATGAGCAAAGAGGGTATTGACTCACACCGTTGGCCTACTGTCTTGTTCTGTCCTACTGTCTTGTTCTATGTTGTAGCCTATATTTTTATCTGCTTACCTATTTTAAATAACTGTCCTTTTGTACTATCTATACTCTGCATGTTCCACCATTTACTTTTATCTCTTGCCATTTTAGGAAGCCTATTTATAATTTATAATACCCAGGGACTACAGATGAAAATTAGCCTTTTGGTTAATTAGCCTGTTTGGCTATCTGGCATATTTACATTTGCTGTTGATTCAGATGCGCTGTTCCTTCTTAAATAAACTGAACTTGAACTCGTTGTGTCAGAGGCCAAAAAGAGGAAAAACTGTTTTGTAAGTGACCACATGCCCCGGCTCTTACAAAAACCCACCCGGAGCAGAACCGCGTATCAGTGTCTGTCTCTTGACCTCGAGGCATGAGCCATTCCCATGCTCCGGCGTCTGAAGGCCCTCGCGCCAACCGGCAAGGCCTCACGACAGAGGGGCCATTGATTCCCTCGCTCGGCTTCTAGCTCTTGTGTACCTTCGTCAGACAAGTAGAGATACTGGAAGCCACCCACACACCCCCCCCCCACACCGACCTCGCCCGACCCCCCCCCCCCACCCCCTCCCTCCCTCCCCAGCATCATGTGCGCCGCAGTTGCCGGAATTGTCCCCCTCTCTTCCCACCCTCCACTCCAAATATATCCGAGTGTATAGTATAGGCCCCCATGTGCTCATCCACCCTCCACACCCCGAACCTGCCCCAGAGTCAGAATCTATGGTGCTAGCTTCAGTTCTAGCCCAACCCCCCCATCCCCCCCACCCAGTTCTGCCCCCCCCCCCCCTCCCCCCCTTCTCGACTACCATCTGATGATTTCTGGTTCCATCCTCCTCAGCAGACAGCCCTCCCTCATAAAGGGAGGATTGATCAGACAAAGACTCACTTCCTGAGGGTGACCATGTGTGTGTGTGTCCATGCGCGTGTGTGTGTTGTAACATCCCAAGCCCCCGGGGCCAGACCAATATTCACCCAAGCCTCACCCATGTGCCATGCCCCCCGCCTCCCCATTCTTCACCTACCCCCCCCCCCCCCCTTCCCCCTACCAGGCCCCTGTACTGTGGGAACGACCACTCTGTACGTTTCCCTGGGGCTCTGGGCCTCGCCCGAGTCCTCAGTCGGATGCTGCGTCGGGGGGCGGGGCTGGGGAACAGCGGCGAGGCTGCAGGGGAAGGCGAGAGGGTTTTGCGTCTGACTCCGCGTTTTCCCCTGAGAAGCGGGTAGCCGCGGTTTCCGGCGAGGGGCCCGGGGATCGATGGGCCGCTCGGCGGGAACACAAAGACTCCTTTGGCGGCTGAAATTACAGGCTGTCCTCCTGCGACCTCTTGTTTTGTTTAGAGATGTTGAGACGGAGGGATGGGGGTGGAGAGATACTGTAGTGATGGAGAGATGGAGAGACAGTCCTCAACGTTGCGACCGCGGTGGAGTTACTATATTTCCTGAGGTGAGGGTTAAGGTTAGGGTAGGTTTAGGGTTAGGGTTAAGGTTAGGGAAGAGTTAGGGTTAGCCTGATACATGAAAATCAGTTTGTGAAACTATTCACAGGCAAAGGAGCTAGACCACACACCTGAGGCACATTAGAGAGAGAACACCCACAGCCACCGAGTGTCGCCGAGCCGCAAAACCCCTGATTGGCCGAGGGGCTTCGACAGCCAATCAGGTGCGTGCGTGTGCATGCGTGTGCTCTCTTCCGTTCCGTGACCTGATCGAATTGAACTCCCCCACCCCCTGCAACCATGACGACGTCGGCGGCTGCCTCGTGCACAGAAAAAAAAAAAAAAAACTCCACAGCGAGAGACACCATCAGTGTCTTTGGGAGTGACCACAGCAGTGTGACTGCTGACCGGGGCGTTCTCAGGAGAGGAGCGCTGCTCTGGCAGCCCGGTTCGATAGCTCATCATCAATAGCCCCCCGCTGGGTGATTAGTGGGCAGTAAGGGTCCTGTCGCCCCGAGACAGATAAACCTATATACTCCTCTTCTTCTGCACTGTTTTACAGCTGGGGAGAGTGGGGGGGCGGGGGGGGGGGGGCTCTGCAGTGGGGTTTCAAGCAGAAAACAGCAGGTTCTTTCTGTCACGTTGCCTTTGTTCAAGATCTCGACACACCGCCGGCCTCGTGGTAGAAAAGTACGCAGGATCTCTACTTCGTCTCACAAATTCTAAAACTGTAGTCTCGTTTCGTGTGAATGAAGGTTTTCATATACGAGCTCTTAATTTAGATGTTGACAGGTTTGAGGAAAGATCTCGGGTCTCCTGTTTGCCCACACTCACTAGTGGCTGGCCACTTCAATTAGTCAAGCTGTTTATATGTGTGATCACACAAGACATCCATGCCTGACAAATATGCTAATTTCAGCAGAGAGGCGGCGACTTCACACACCGGCATGGACGACTCGAACGTCATTAGTGCATCAATTTAATATATGTTACGACGCTAACCAGCCCTGTCTTTAACACGTCTGACATGATGAATAAAGTGTGTGTGTGTGTGTGTGTGAATGTGCCTGCGCGCGTGTTTGTGAAGTGTTGCAAAAAAAACATCTCTCCCAGGTCAAATCGGTCCAAGATTGAACCCTTTGAAGCTATGAAAATTAACACACATCAATTGAGCAGCGCCTAGCGTCAACAGAGCTGTTTTGTTTTTTTTCTCTCCTCGACATCCCGGACAAAAAATCCTTGAAAGCTTTTGATTTTACTGCTTGCGGAGTTACTGTAATATCTGGTGTAATTAGCGGGCGTAAGCTGTCTAACAAACAGGGCATATGGTGGCGATTCTCCGGTGGCCGAGCCGGGTGGATGAATATGCATATCCTGGGACCCGGGGCAGGGGCCTGTTACTCTGACATGAGCCCTAACACTCATCTAATCCCCCATCTATTATTTAACCCTCTGACCAAAACACATGCGCCTGATAGAAATGACTGCCTTGGGATTCGGACCGAGGGAGGAGGAGAGGGGAGTCCGGGAGAGAGCTTCAATCAGCCAGCCGGTCAGTCAGCTGGTCAGTCAGTCAGTCAGCCAGCTGGTCAGTCAGTCAGTCAGCTACTGTAGTCAGTCAGTCAGTACTGTGTACTCCTTTGCTCTCTCTCTCTCTCTCTCACACACACACACACACACACACACACACACACACACACACACACACACACACACACACACACACACACACACACTCCTCTTCCTCTCTCTGTGCCTCCCTCTTCTGTTTTGAGACCTCTCAGTCAGATGTTGAGCTGCGATTCATAAAAAACAAGTGCAGAGTGAAGAGGGAGCCCACTTCAGACCTTCTGAGGGAAGGGCGTACAGTAAGGAACTGCTCAGGGATTACAGTAAGGAACTGCTCAGGGATTACAGTAGGGCACTGCTCAGGGATTACAGTAAGGAACTGCTCAGGGATTACAGTAGGGAACTGCTCAGGGATTACAGTAAGGCACTGCTCAGGGATTACAGTAGGGAACTGCTCAGGGATTACAGTAAGGCACTGCTCAGCGATTACAGTAGGGAACTGCTCAGGGATTACAGTAAGGCACTGCTCAGGGATTACAGTAGGGAACTCTTCCTCAAAGTTCAGACCTTCTGAAGAACAGGGATTACAGTAGAGAACTCTTCCTCGAAATTCAGACCTTCTGAAGAACAGGGATTACAGTAGAGAACTCTTCCTCAAACTTCAGACTTTCTGAAGAACAGGGATTACAGTAGAGAACTCTTCCTCAAAATGCAGACCTTCTGAAGAACAGGGATTACAGTAGAGAACTCTTCCTCAAAATTCAGACTTTCTGAAGAACAGGGATTACAGTAGAGAAACCTTCCTCAAACTTCAGATCATGTGACTGACAGGCCTTACAGTAGGGAACCACTCCTAAAACTTCCCTGCTGGGGACACACTCAATAAAGGGGTTCCATACACTGTTTTTATTTATTTTTTTCGTTTTATTTCGGAGTGTCTGGGAATGTGTGTGTGTGTGTGAGAGAGAGAGAGAGAGAGAGAGAGAGCGAGAGAGAGTAAAGTAAAGTTTTGTTATAGTTGATTCCCATCCGTTTCACTGCACACAAACACTGAAAGTAAGTTTTAGTGGGCAAAACCTCAGCAATATAAACATTTGTTTATTTTTGAGGCCCTACCAAAACAAAGAACATTATCAAATGCTGACTATTAACCTATTCTTTTTGTATTTGTTTAATTTGTATTTACAAAGTTTTAAATGTTTTGGAAAAATACAACAGAGAATTTATTCACGCCCATTCAGAAATCCGTTTCAAACATAACTTGAATAGTCAAGGCTCTAGTCAACGGAAATTTAACTGAATAGGCCTGTTATCTCGCTTCAGATCTAGAGAGAAAAGAAAGTACAAGTGTTTCGCAAGTTGTAATAAGCACCTCTCCACGGTTTTTCATGTCTCCGGGCTAGGTTTTAGTCGAGTTGGCGCATTGTCACATACAGATGTGACTCTTCGTGGCTGACACAACACCGTGACGGCTCAACTCAAGACCCCGCAGTCACTCGGCTTTACACTCACACGGCGTAGAGAACAGCTCCAAGAAACACTGTCAGAATCTGTACGCGCGGAACTTCCACAGAAGCCACCTAATTCCTCCTGCCCGCCTGCCTCGGCGCATACAGCTGACTTAGCAGAAGAATTCTCGGGGAGAGAGAGGAGACCATCTTCCCAGAACCAAGGGGTTTATTCGGTTTTCTTCTGGACAGGAGAGGCGATATCAACCCACCGTTTCGCTGTCAGCGTCTTTCGCTCTTCATCCTCCGCTCCGCTTCATGCTGTTGGGAAAGGGACAGTGTCGTGCACTCGTATCCCGATACCGACGGCGTGTTCCGAGGAACGTCTTCTGACAAGGGACGGGTTCTCTCAGCCGAATACAGGCGATACCGGGGGTAAAACCGTAAGACCAAGACTCTGTTTATCATCTGTCATTAAACCGCTGTTCGGGACGACAAGTTGATACTTTTTACGGGGAAGCCGCCGACTTTTTAATCACTCCAGGCAGTGCATTATTGAAGAGGAGAAGTCCCCCCACTTGAGGGCGAAATCATACTTTCGAGGAGGCAAGTTTGAAGAGCGCCAGGACTCCGGTGTGCCAGATACAACATGCAGAAATGGTAAATATGATTTTGAACTCGAGTTTTCCCATTCAAACGAATCACAGCGCCATACACCGAAATCGTTGACAAAGTTTATAACTTTTTCTATTGTGGAATGGTCTGTCCCTCTCGCCAAATAAGGACACATGTCAGAAAAAAATAAGTTCATTCTTTCTGTTTATTTTTGCCCTCTGTTTACACATACTTTACACATGCGTTTGGTTTCGGAACAGCTATTTCTTCATATAGGCTGTAGACTATGACACAATGTTGAAATGTTATCCTACCTGCTCTACTTTACACTAGCTCATTTTAGTGTAGGCCTACTGTACCAGAATGACAGTCATCCGTATTTAGGCCCATATGCGTACCTCACTACGATGCAACAAATATTTTGAACCTAAATAAACTTTAAACTTTACTTATTTGTAGACTATGCTGTCAAACAAGCAGGGGTAGCCTATTAAGAAAACAAATACTATTTAAAGTGGTTGCCGATTATTGAACATGGGTAGGCTATACTGTAAAGTGGTGTATTTGCTAGAGCAATAACGCCCGTACTGAAATTCAACGGTAGTGACATTTCCGTCAGGACACGTTATAGATGTTGCTGATTGTGCAAGCGTGTGTAATAGCCCTGTAAGAGAGGCCGCACCGTGTCAACTGCGAGGCTACAGACTTGGGCCTACTGTCCACACGCACACGCACACGCACACACACACACACACACACACACACACACACACACACACACACACACACACACACACACACACACACACACACACACATGCCAGGTCATAACTCAGAAGAAGTCAAACACATGTCATGCATATAAATACAGCACTAATTCAAAATTATAAATCTTTCCGAATGAGCACAACGCACACCAAGCGTGTTGTTATCACAAAAATAATATCTGTTTAATATAACATAATATTCGGCATCATAATTTAGAGCAGGACTTTTTGCCCTAGTTTTCCAGTGCCAATGTTAACCCTTTGTGATGATACAGTAGTCGATGTACGGTAGGCTATAGGCTACTGCGGTGGTTTTATACACATACAAATAAATTATTGATTCAATCGACTTTTGTGGTGGTGAACTTGTGTTATGGTTAATTTATTGCTTGTGATCATTTATTGGGTGTTTAATGTGTGTGCTAGGAATTGTGCAGCTGTCTGAAGACAAACAGACACTTTTATTTGAAATAATGAGAATTATAACTTTTTGTAAATAGAGTGGGTCTTGTTATTACATGCTGTGACCTGAAACTTTCTTTGTTAGTTTTTGTAACAGCTGGTTTTTGTAACAGCTGGTTGAGTCCATTCAACTAATTTTCAAATGATCATACTGTATTTGAATCATAGATCATGCCTCATATTGGTGTCATGGAACATTTGCTTACAGTAGCCTACTCTCTCTCTCTCTCTCTCTCTACGGATCCCATATCATACAACTTTTTATTATGTTTCGTATCTCTGAACATTTTCAACTTTGATATCATCATTTCTAGTGAAAACTGTCTTGGACACTGCTGTGCTCTGCATCGTATATAAGATCAAAAAGTATCTATTCTACTATTCTACTACATGCAATCACATTATATATCTGTGTGCCGTTTACTGCCTTCTCTCTCTCTTTCCTCTATCCAGTCCTGTATGTACAGTGTGTGTGTATGTGTGTGTGAGTGTGTGCGTGTGGGTCTGTGTGTGTGTGTGTGTACGCTCGTGTTTGTGTGTGTGTGCGCGCGCGTGTTTGTGTGTGTGTGTGAGTGTGGCCATGTGGGTCTGTGTGTGTGTGTGTGTGCGTGTTTGTGTGTGTGTGTGAGTGTGGCCGTGTGGGTCTGTGTGTGTGCGTGTGTATGCGCGCGTGTTTGTGTGTGTGTGTGTGTGTGTGAGTGTGGCCGTGTGGGTCTGTGTGTGTGTGTGTGTGTGTGTGTGTGCGTGTGGGTCTGTGTGTGTGTGTGTGTGTGTGTGTGTGTGCGTGTGTGTGTTCACCTGGGCTCTGAGTGGAGGAAACGCGGGGAGCAGACCAGCCTCTGACGGGAGAGAACACTGAGGCATTTCATGGCAGACTTACAGATTCTTCTACACGGTCATATCTGTAGGCCAGCAGAAGACAGGCACATAGGGGGGAGAGAGGGAGGGAGAGAGAGAGAGAGGGAGAGAGAGGGAGAGAGAGAGAGAGAGAGAGAGAGAGGGAGAAGGTGAGAGTGGAAGAGGGAGAGATAGACAGAGTTTATGGGTTCAGTGATTTGCATAATATTTAGTCCTAATCTGGAGCCCTGTCATGATGTTCCGTGGCCTGCGCGAGGGCAGCCGTCTAGAATGCCAATTTGCATTCCAGGAGTGTCATTTGATTACTTTTATCTTTAGTGCAGCCCCACCCCCACCTCTCTCTTTCTGAATCTCTCTCTCTCTCTCTAAATTTTCTCTGAATCTCTCTCTCTCTCTCTCTCTCTGAATCTCTCTCTCTCTCTCTCTCTAAATTTTCTCTGAATCTCTCTCTCTCTCTAAATTTTCTCTGAATCTCTCTCTCTCTCTGAATCTCTCTCTCTCTCTCTCTCTCTCTCTCTCTAAATTTTCTTTGAATCTCTCTCTCTCTCTGAATCTTTCTCTCTCTCTTTAATCTCTCTCATCAAGTGGCTGCTGTTCCTCCTCTCTCTCTCTTTCTCCCTCTCCCTCTCTCAGCTGAGGCTTGAACAGGGTGGAGAGGAAAGAGAGTGGAGGATAGGAAGTGAAATAGCAAAGGGTTTGAAGAGAGAGAGAGAGAGAGAGAGAGAGAGAGAGACATCGATTCTTTTTTGGACGCAAATCAGAACCACATAAACAGATACATCCACATGATGCCCTCTCAAATAACACAGAAGAAAAAGAGAAAGAGAGAGAGAGAGGGGGGAAGACAGGGAGAGATAGGAAGATAGGGAGAGAACGATGTACTGTGCAGAGAGAGAGATGTAGAGAGAGGGGCGGGGAGAGAGAGAGAGAGAGAGAGAGAGAGAGAGAGGGAGAGAGAGAGGGGCAGGGAGAGAGAGAGATGTAGAGAGAGGGGCGGGGAGAGAGAGAGAGGGAGAGAGAGAGGGGCAGGGAGAGAGAGAGGGAGAGCGAGGGAGGGAGAGAGAGAGGGGGGGCTGGGAGAGAGAGGAGGGAGAGAGAGCGAGGGAGGGAAAGGGAGAGAGCGAGGGAGGGAGGGAGAGAGAGGGGGAGGGAGAAGGAGAGCGAGGGAGGGGAAAGGGAGAGAGAGCGAGGGAGGGAGAGAGAGCGGG
>NC_140253.1:3245648-3250648 GCF_949987555.1 Borostomias antarcticus
AGAGTGTTAGGTAGAGAGTGTTAGGTGGAGAGTGTTAGGAGGAGAGTGTTAGGTGGAGAGTGTTAGGTAGAGAGTGTTAGGAGGAGAGTGTTAGGAGGAGAGTGTTAGGTGGAGAGTGTTAGGAGGAGAGTGTTAGGTGGAGAGTGTTAGGTGGAGAGTGTTAGGTAGAGAGTGTTTGGTGGAGAGTGTTAGGTGGAGAGTGTTAGGTAGAGAGTGTTAGGTAGAGAGTGTTAGGTGGAGAGTGTTAGGAGGAGAGTGTTAGGTGGAGAGTGTTAGGTGGAGAGTGTTAGGTGGAGAGTGTTAGGAGGAGAGTGTTAGGAGGAGAGTGTTAGGTGGAGAGTGTTAGGTGGAGAGTGTTAGGTGGAGAGTGTTGGAAGAGAGTGTTAGGAGGAGAGTGTTAGGAGGAGAGTGTTAGGTGGAGAGTGTTAGGAGGAGAGTGTTAGGAGGAGAGTGTTAGGTGGAGAGTGTTAGGTGGAGGTGGAGAGTGTTAGGTAGAGAGTGTTAGGAGGAGAGTGTTAGGTAGAGAGTGTTAGGAGGAGAGTGTTAGGAGGAGAGTGTTAGGTAGAGAGTGTTAGGAGGAGAGTGTTAGGTGGAGAGTGTTAGGTGGAGGTGGAGAGTGTTAGGAGGAGAGTGTTAGGAGGAGAGTGTTAGGAGGAGAGTGTTAGGTGGAGAGTGTTAGGAGGAGAGTTTTAGGTGGAGAGTGTTAGGTGGAGAGTGTTAGGTGGAGAGTGTTAGGAGGAGAGTGTTAGGAGGAGAGTTTTAGGAGGAGAGTTTTAGGTGGAGAGTGTTAGGAGGAGGTGGAGAGTGTAAGAAGGAGGAGAGTGTTAGGTGGAGAGTGTTAGGTGGAGAGTGTTAGGTGGAGAGTGTTAGGAGGAGAGTGTTAGGAGGAGAGTGTTAGGAGGAGAGTGTTAGGTGGAGAGTGTTAGGTGGAGAGTGTTAGGAGGAGAGTGTTAGGAGGAGAGTGTTAGGAGGAGAGTGTTAGGTGGAGAGTGTTAGGAGGAGAGTGTTAGGAGGAGAGTGTTAGGTGGAGGTGGAGAGTGTTACCTGGATAGTGTTAGGAGGAGAGTGTTAGGTGGAGAGTGTTAGGAGGAGAGTGTTAGGTAGAGAGTGTTAGATGGAGAGTGTTAGGTAGAGAGTGTAAGAAGGAGGAGAGTGTTAGGTGGAGAGTGTTAGGTGGAGAGTGTTAGGTGGAGAGTGTTAGGAGGAGAGTGTTAGGAGGAGAGTGTTAGGTGGAGAGTGTTAGGAGGAGAGTGTTAGGAGGAGAGTGTTAGGTGGAGAGTGTTAGGTGGAGAGTGTTAGGAGGAGAGTGTTAGGAGGAGAGTGTTAGGAGGAGAGTGTTAGGTGGAGAGTGTTAGGAGGAGAGTGTTAGGAGGAGAGTGTTAGGTGGAGGTGGAGAGTGTTACCTGGATAGTGTTAGGAGGAGAGTGTTAGGTGGAGAGTGTTAGGTGGAGAGTGTTAGGAGGAGAGTGTTAGGTAGAGAGTGTTAGATGGAGAGTGTTAGGTAGAGAGTGTTAGGAGGAGAGTGTTAGGAGGAGAGTGTTAGGTGGAGAGTGTTAGGAGGAGAGTGTTAGGAGGAGAGTGTTAGGAGGAGAGTGTTAGGAGGAGAGTGTTAGGTAGAGAGTGTTAGGAGGAGAGTGTTAGGTGGAGAGTGTTAGGTAGAGAGTGTTAGGATGAGAGTGTTAGGAGGAGAGTGTTAGGTGGAGAGTGTTAGGAGGAGAGTGTTAGGTAGAGAGTGTTAGGAGGAGAGTGTTAGGTGGAGGTGGAGAGTGTTACCTGGAGAGTGTTAGGAGGAGAGTGTTTGGTGGAGAGTGTTAGGTGGAGAGTGTTAGGTGGAGAGTGTTAGGTAGAGAGTGTTAGGAGGAGAGTGTTAGGAGGAGAGTGTTAGGAGGAGAGTGTTAGGTGGAGAGTGTTAGGTGGAGGTGGAGGTGGAGAGTGTTAGGTAGAGAGTGTTAGGTGGAGAGTGTTAGGAGGAGAGTGTTAGGAGGAGAGTGTTAGGAGGAGAGTGTTAGGTGGAGAGTGTTAGGTGGAGAGTGTTAGGTGGAGAGTGTTAGGAGGAGAGTGTTAGGAGGAGAGTGTTAGGTGGAGAGTGTTAGGAGGAGAGTGTTAGGTAGAGAGTGTTAGGAGGAGAGTGTTAGGTGGAGAGTGTTAGGTGGAGAGTGTTAGGTGGAGGTGGAGAGTGTTAGGTGGAGGAGGAGAGTGTTAGGAGGAGAGTGTTAGGTAGAGAGTGTTAGGTGGAGAGTGTTAGGTGGAGAGTGTTAGGTGGAGGTGGAGAGTGTTAGGTGGAGAGTGTTAGGTGGAGGTGGAGAGTGTTAGGTGGAGGTGGAGAGTGTTAGGTGGAGAGTGTTAGGTGGAGGTGGAGAGTGTTAGGTGGAGAGTGTTAGGAGGAGAGTGTTAGGAGGAGAGTGTTAGGAGGAGGTGGAGAGTGTTAGGTGGAGAGTGTTAGGTAGAGAGTGTTAGGTGGAGAGTGTTAGGTGGAGAGTGTTAGGTAGAGAGTGTTAGGTAGAGTGTTAGGAGGAGAGTGTTAGGTAGAGAGTGTTAGGATGAGAGTGTTAGGTAGAGAGTGTTAGGAGGAGAGTGTTAGGTAGAGAGTGTTAGGAGGAGAGTGTTAGGTGGAGAGTGTTAGGAGGAGAGTGTTAGGAGGAGAGTGTTAGGTGGAGAGTGTTAGGTAGAGAGTGTTAGGTAGAGAGTGTTAGGTAGAGAGTGTTAGGTGTATCTGGTATCTAGTAGCTCCTGCAGTGTGCAGACCGGTCATTTCCCCTCCGACACCTCAACACTTATCATCTCTGCATTCCTGCTCTGGACACTCCCCTGCCCACTGAAACAGAACAGTGTGTGTGTGTGTGAGTGTGTGTGTGTGTGTGTGTGTGTGTGTGTGTGTGTGTGTGTTTGGATGTGTGTGTGCATGTGAGCGTGTGTGTGTGTTATTGTAAAAGCCAATGGGCATTTTTGCTCCCCTCTCCAGGACGACCTGCTGAGTTTGTGCGTGTGTGTGTGTGCGTGTGTGTGTGTGCGTACGTGTGTGTGTGTGTGTGTGTGTGTGTGTGTGTGTGTGCGTACGTGTGTGTGTGCGCGGAGAACATGACTCTCTCACTCACGGCGGGGCACGAGATTGTCGCCAGGAGTACAGAAAACATCTCAGGGATTTCCTGCCATTCAAAGCAACGCCTGTGTCCCTCTCCTACACACACACACACACACACACACACACACACACACACACACACACACACACACGCCCGCCCCTGTCTAGAGCTGACCTGTGCTTTTCATAATGGGGTCTCGCACAGTCTGGACTAGGCTGGGCTCAGAGGGTGCGACAAAGAGGAAAGTGTGTGTGTGTTTGTGTGTGTGTGTGTGTGTGTGCGTGTGTGTGTGTGTGTGTGAGGGCACCAGAGAGGAGGAAGCCCCCTGTGAACCCTCCTTGATTGCAGCTCCGTGTTATTCCAGCAGCCCAGGACAATCACAGACCCGACCGACTGCGCCCTCTCCGCTGCTGGGGCGCGTTTGATTCGACTCCTGGCTGGCAGTGATGTGACCAGCCCCCGTTGCTTCCTTGCCCTGGGCACCATACATCAAGTGCACCCTGAGTATTTGACACTTCATGTTGCTCCATTGTTCTTGACCGAGTCATGTAAGCCACTGCTACAGCAGGAGCACAGCTCACTACCACAGGGCTGCAGGCGGCCTCACTCTGTACTCCGTGTGTGTGTGTGTGTGTGTGTGTGTGTGTGCGTGTGTGCGTGCACGTACCCTGCAGCCCCATCAAGTCTGTGTGTGTGAGAGAGAGAGAGAGAAAGAAAGTGTGTGTATGTGTGTGTGTTTGTGAGACAGAAAGAGAGAGAGAGAGAGTGTGTGTGTGTGTGTGTGTGTGTGAGTGAGAGAGAGAGAGAGTGAGAGAGCGTGTATGTATGTGTGTGTGTGTTTGAGAGAGAGAAAGAGGGACAGTGTGTGTGTGTGAGAGAGAGATAGTGTGTGTGTGAGAGAGAGAGAGAGAAAGAGAGTGTGTGTATGTGTGTGTGTTTGAGAGAGAGAAAGAGAGAGAGTGTGAGAGAGAGAGAGAGAGAGAGAGTATGTGTGTGTGTGTTTGAGAGAGAAAGAAAGAGAGAGAATGTGAGAGAGAGAAAGAGAGAGAGTGTGTGTGTGTGTGTTTGTGAGAGAGAGAAAGAGAGAGAGTGTTTGTGTGAGAAAGAGAGAGAGAGAGAGAGTGTGTGTGTGTGTGTTGTTTTATGAGTGCCCGCTCTTCTCCGAGCCCCTGCTCTTAGCTGTTGATTAATAGCAGAGTAAAACAGACCGTCAGAGAAATGCAAGTTTGCACATATTAAATGTTTTTCCTCTGCGACGCAGGATGGAGAGCAAGCCACTCTTAAGGTGATCAATTAGTGTAATACATGGCAGCCTGCTCTGTTTAAGTACACGCTGATGGATTCCTGAGACCGGAAGGCTATAGGAGGAATAGTAGACGGATAGATTACTTTTAAACAGTGTTGGGCAAGGTACCGAAAATTAGTAACTCGTTACTGTTACTAGTTGCTGCTTTCAAAAGTAATTGAGTTACTTTTACTTTTGGAGTTGAGTTACTTTTACTGCATATAAACAGGAACTAGTTAGTTACTAGTTAGGAGAAAGTAACTTGCATTAGCTGCTTGTTTTGCGTTGGACTGTCTCCTTGTCCTTGGTCAGCGACGCTAGCACTGGGGTCTATAGCTTTGTTGAAGGGTGTTCTTTTACTAGGTGCATGTAAAGATTATTATTACTATTCCTTGATGTGGATAAAGTTCCTACACCTACACATGGACTACACTTCTGTGTGTGATTCAGCTGTTCAAATTTTCCTGGGCTGCTGACATCACAAGCGTCCCATCTGGAAAAAAGTCAAAACTACTGTAATTGGTAACTAGCCAATCAGAAACATCCTACTGCATTTTGCATTGTTTGAACATGCGCCGCCCAACAGTACGTGTTGGAATGTAGGCGGCACGCGCCGCGCCGTAGCTCAGGAG
>NC_140253.1:3263148-3266107 GCF_949987555.1 Borostomias antarcticus
TGTAGTGTAGATAGTGTACTGTAGTGTAGAGAGACTGTACTGTAGTGTAGATAGTGTACTGTAGTGTAGATAGAGTGTACTGTAGTGTAGATAGACTGTACTGTAGTGTAGATAGAGTGTACTGTAGTGTAGATAGAGTGGAAGTGGAGATAGAGTGGAAGTGTAGATAGAGTGTACTGAAGCATTCCTGTACATAAAAAACATGATTGGTGGAAATGGTGAGAAGATCTTTTAGGTCATGAATATGATAATTCCACGGCAGAGTATTCTATGTTTTACGGTAGACTGATAATTCCGCAGAAGAGTACTCTGAGTTTGACCGTAGCAGTGTTGGGCAAGTTGCTTAGTAAAAGTAATCAAGTAAAGTTACTGATTACTTTCTTTAAATTAAACTACTTTACTGATTACTCTTTACAGATTAATAATACTAATTACTTTACTTTTGAGTTACTTTCTAAAATCAGATCATTCCTTACCTGAATCAGAAGTGCTGATCTAGGATCAGTTGTGCATCTTATATCATAATAGACACAACATGGGGACCAACCAAGTGCTCGTGTCTGTCCTCTTCATATTGGGTTCTTTACACTGGGTGCCTGATAACCTGGGGAGAACCCGCCTCCCGGTGCTACCAGCGTCCTCGGCGGGAATCGAACCCGGGACCTTCTAGCTGTGAGGCGACCGTGCTAAACACCGTGCCACCGTGAATGTGTTCATTTGCCACAACGACAACGTGTGACTCACCCAACAGTAAAAAAAAAAAGAAACGACACATTTAAGTCCCGATTTTACGAGACAAACCCTCTAGATTGCCGGTGCTGAAAAAGACCCACAGTCATAAAACGCATCTTGACATTCACTTCCTAGCACATAGTTCTCCTCGTCCAGGAGAGTGGAGGGACACGCTCTATAAAAGAGGTGCGGTCGGGTCGCGTTCTAGCGCCGTGTTTCGGTCTTGTTAAAGCAGAGACCGGGAACCTTGGTCAGGGGCCCCCGGATGGGGAAGTAGGGCCCATTTCAGCGTCGCGCCGGTGTGTGTGTCCCAGGAATGTGTTTGATGGTTAAGAATAGGCGGTCTGTGGCACTGGAACGCCGCCCGGCTGTCGGCCGTGCGTTCAGGAGTGACGGGGGCGGCATGTACTGCAGCATGCTGGGTGTCACGGCAACCGCTCTGCTTCTGTCTCTCTCTCTCTCTCTCTCTCTCTCTCTCACTCTACCTCCTCTCTCTACCTCTCTCTCTCTCTCTCTCTACCTCCTCTCTCTACCTCTCTCTCTCTCTACCTCCTCTCTCTACTTCCTCTCTCTACTTCCTCTCTCTCTACCTCCTCTCTCTACCTCCTCTCTCTCTCTCTCTCTACCTCCTCTCTCTACCTCATCTCTCTCTCTCTTCCTCCTCCTCTCTCTCTCTGTACCTCCTCTCTCTACCTCCTTTTTCTCTCTCTCTCTTTCTACCTCATCTCTCTCTCCCCCACTCTCATTCTCTCTTTCTACCTCCTCTCTCTCTCTCTCTCTCTCTCTCTCTCTCTCTCTCTCTCTCACACACGCACACACACATGCACACACACACACACACACACACACACACACACACACACACACACACACACACACACACACACCATGTACAGTACTCCTGATGTCCCCTCCTTTGGTCAGAGCTTCCCTCAGGAGACAGGCATCAGACAGGGGCTGTCTCTCTTTGATCAGCTTTCAGAGAGAGAGAGAGAGAGAGAGAGAGAGAGAGAGGGAGAGAGAGAGAGAGGGAGGGAGGGGAGAGAGAGAGGGGAGAGAGTAAGGAGAGAGGGGAGAGAGAGGGGAGAGAGAGGAGGGAGGGAGAGATGGGAGAGAGAGATTGGATAGAGAAAGGGGAGAGAGAGAGGAGGGAGAGAGAGAGGGGAGAGAGTAAGGGAGAGAGGGGGAGAGAGAGAGTGAGGGAGGGGAGAGAGGAGGAGAGAGAGATGGGATAGAGAAAGGGGGAGAGAGAGAGGGAGGGAGAGAGGAGAGAGAGATGGGAGTAGAGAAAGGGAGAGAGAGAGAGGGAGGGAGAGAGGAAGTGAGGGGGCAGAGGGAGACAGAGTGAGGAAGGGGTAATGGGGAGAGAGAGTCGGGGGAGGACAGAGAGATGGAGGGGGCTGGGGAGAGAGGAGAGAGAGAGAGGGAGTGAGAGATATAGAGAGAGTGAGAGAGAGAGAGAGAGAGAGAGAGAGAGAGAGAGAGAGAGAGAGAGAGAGAGAGAGAGAGAGAGAGAGAGAGTCGGGGGAGGACAGAGAGATTGGAGGGGGCTGGGGAGAGAGAGAGAGAGAGAGAGAGAGAGAGAGGGGCAGGGACAGCGGAGGTGTAGATGCTGCTCTCTCTCTGCATTTCAGAGAGACAGAGGGTAAATGACAAGTGGGCCGCACTGGTCCCCACTCTTCTCTGGAAAGAGAGAGAGTGTGTGTGTGAGTGTGTGTGTGTGTGTGTGTGTGTGTGTGTAATTGCGTTTGTATGCTTGCCTTCTCATATGTGTGTGTGTGTGTGTGTCCTGGAGGAGTCCCTGTATCCATCCCAGATAAGGCAGAGCTGAAGGTATAATGATGCTGGGACCACAGAGACCAGGGTGGGAGAGGTCTCCTATCAGTACTGATCACCACACACACACACACACACACACACACACACACACACACACACACACACACAACACACTGTACAATACAGTCAGGAAGTGAACTGAGCCCTCGGGAAGTGGAGTCACTCTCGACTGTGTGAGCTCGGGTGGAGGTGGTCCAGTTGAAGAGAACATTTGTGTGTGTGTGTGTGTGTGTTTGTGTCTGTGTATGTGTGTGTGTGTGTGTGTTTATTCCTATAGACTTTTTGTTGGTCCCCATAGATTTGCATTGGAGAGGAGGGAGATTCATCTCTCTGTCTCATTCGCAAACACAAATGCGTGCACACACACACACACATACACACACAAAAG
>NC_140253.1:3266307-3268807 GCF_949987555.1 Borostomias antarcticus
TTCTCTCCCTCCCTCTCTCTCTCTCTCTGTTCTCTCCCTCCCTCTCTCTCTGCTCTCTCTCTGTTCTCTCCCTCCCTCTCTCCGTAAGTCCAAAGTAGAAGACATAAAAATGCACCGGTATAGTTTGCGGTGTCACTGCAGTCACTTTGGTAGGAGTGTGTGTGTGTGTGTGTGAGAGGAAGGGAGGGGGGCTGCTGACTTTGTGAGAACGGACAAGCTGCAAGACGAAGGAAACTCATTTCCACTTCAAGGGACCGTCTGAAACGTGCGCGCGCACACACACACGCACACGCGCACACACACACACACACACACCATCTCATCTGTGCTGCTCTAATGTTTATTCCTAGTTGCGGCAAATAAGCTGATGCTTTATTTTTTAGATCATTGGGAAAAAGAACAGCCAAAACCACACACACTCTCACACACACACACACACACACATTCTAGTCTAGACCGCTGGCTCAAAAGACGACATCGCCAAGTTGCTGGGAGGGGGTCAAAAAAACAACAACAACAACAAGGCCTGCTTATCTCCCCCTGGTAAACAATCAATACACACATCTACGTGATCAGTCAGAGAAGAAGGGAGGAATGGAGGGATGGATGAAAGAAGGGGTGGATAACAGAGAGAGAGGGCTCTCTGGAGGTTCCGGCACGGACAGAGAGAAAGACTCAAAAGCGTTTTGTTGCGAAAGCGGCGTTCATTAGACCGTACACTAGTCCACTCACACACACACACACACACACACACACACACACACGCACGCACACACACACGCGCACGCACACACACGCACGCAGAAAGAGACAAATTTAAAGAGCGACATTGTCGGAAACACAGCGTAATCATTTCATATGTGCGTGTGTGTTTTGTAGTAATTAATTTGGTCTTTCTGCGGGGAAAGTCCAAAGAGCCCAATTAACATGCTTAATATTGCTGCATCGTTGTAAAAAATATATATCATTTTTTAATATAGAGGGAATATTCAAATGACTCCTCTTCATTATTCAAATTCATCAGCGGAGTCATCACTAGGGGACTGTAGAGAGCGCAGCGCGGGAGGGGAGGGTAGTCACGCCTGTAGGAATGAAAAGAAAGAAAATCAATTGTTCTTTTTTTGCCCTCCGTTGCCAAGGAAATAAACAAGTCGTTGGGTTTGCGTTAGATTTTTCCCTCAGTGAACGCGGAGGAGCTCAAACGTTTGGACGAGTCTGGACTTCCAATCATTCATTTCCATCAAGGGCGCGTCAGTCTGAGGGGTGACCATGTCTGCTTTTCCCCCTCCCAGAATTCCCTGTGTCCAAAAAAATCCTCTGGCCCGTTATTGAATTCACATTGATCCAGTAGCTGTTAGTCACTTATTGATGTGATGGGGTGTCCAGCCAGCCCACTGGATGAGGCTTGACTTAGTAAACGCAGGTCAATATGAGATTATCAATATGAAATCACACCTAATCAAGGGTTGTCTCTATTCATCTCTCTCCCTTGTCTCTCTCTGTCTACCTCTCTCTCTCTCTCTCTCTGTGTCTGCACCACAAGGAAACAGAATCAGACAAATAACATTCCATATTTAGCATGAGTAGAGTGTGTGTGTGTAAGTACAGTACAGTATGTGTGTGTGTCCGTGCGGAGAGCGCTTAGAGGCGTTGATGAGGGATGTTTGGTGGTTTATTTTAATGCTGGGTTTATAGATTTCTGTTCTAGGACATGTTTTCTGTTTTCACGGTTGGTTCTCAGTGTTTGTTTTGTTACAGAGGGGGGAGCCGCCCTCGGGGCCCCCGGGGGCCGTCCAAGGCCCCTGTGCCTCTGCCTCGGCCCCCCCCCCCCCCCCCACTCCCGGGGCCCTACAAAGTCAATATTACAAAGAGGTAACACATGTCGAGGTATGCTCGAAATCTACCCCTGGCGCTGCGCTCTGATCCGGGATTGCGAACGCACACACACGCGCACACACACACACACACACACACACACGCACACACACACTAAGGCGTCGCGGCAGCAGGGCCTTCTACGGTAACCACCCCCGTGTAGCAGGAATGTCCGTCTCTTTTCTTCTCCCGTTGCAGATTTGTCCCTGGTTTGGTTCCGCCGGCGGCGCTCAACACCGCACGCGTGACCGTGAGCACATGTGCGTCTGCGGCGTGAGAGGACGAGCCGCGGATGACTGTGATGCGCGAGCGCGTGCGTGAGTGTGTTTGTGTGTGTGTGTGAGAGAGAGAGAGAGAGAGAGAGAGAGAGAGAGAGACAGAGAGAGAGCGCACACCAGTTTGTTGTGTTTTTCCCTTACTTCAGCACATCTGAGAGAGGTTTTCTAGAACTCTGGAGCCCTGTCCAAACAAAGATGGCCAAAAGGGGGGGGGGCGAGAGGGAGAGAGAGAGAGAGAGAGAGAGAGAGGGTGTGGAGAAGAAGGGGGGGGGGGGGGGTTAGAAGGGACAAACTGGGAGGAGAGCAGGGTAAGCCGAGCCCCTGAGAAAGGCAGCTGGAAACACGGA
>NC_140253.1:3273807-3283807 GCF_949987555.1 Borostomias antarcticus
TGACTCAAGAGGGCTGCTCTACCGTTACTCGTCCGAGCGCTCTCTTCTTATTTTACAACGCCGTCTGAACTCGTCCATTCCTTTCTTCCCCTCCCTTGACACCGCGTCAGACGCACCGGTGACACTTCAACCACACCAAACGTTCCGTCTACTACGACTCCCAGGAGGCCGTGCGGCGGCCCCGGCTGAGTGGGAGGCCGGCCCCGGTACCCTGTCATCCACCAGGAAGGAGCCACCCCAGGGGAATTCCAGGGGGGGGGTGTAGGTTTTGAAAGCGCACCGACCCCCCCCCCCTCAGCCGACTGAAGCCCGATCGCAGCTGGCTATGAAACGCAACCGAGGGTGGTGTGTGTGAGACACTCCAGGAATGAGAGCGGACGTGTGTGTGTGTGCGCCAGAGACATCTGAAATTCATCTGCCTTTTCGTTGTTCGCCTAATCCCTTTTTTTTCCCTCTGTTTATTTAATTCCTTCTTCTTTTTTTTTCTTCTCCCTCTTCATTTTGAGGGACAGTTTGGCTGTCCCCCGGATAGGACTGAGCATGGCGCTATTAACATTCCTCTCCCGGGACCAGATGTGAGACAGGCCCACCGAGGTCCGGTCGCGTCATCACCGCTTCAGGGCTGAATTTCGGCGTCCGCCAATAAATCTGCTCACCTGTCAAATAGAGGGGGGAAAAAAAAACGCGGCGATTAAGAACGCACACGAACAATATAGACACGGAACCGCCATCTCTCCGCTCGGTCTGACACGGGGAAGAACAGAGGAGGGGAAAACAAAAAGGTCCCGGGGTCACCACGTCAACACACATGCTTCTCCTCTTCCTCCCTCTCCTCTTCATCTTCTACTCCTTCTCCCCCTCCCTCTCCTCCTCCTCCTCCTTCCTCTTCACCTCCTCCTCCTCCTCCTCGTTGGGGACTCACGACCCAGCTTGGTTGTCATCAGCACATCTCCGGTGCCTGCGGTTCCCGTGCCAGAGCCCGGTGGCACGGCCTCGCACAGGACGGGGACCACCGGCCCGGCGACCGGCGGCCCCCGCGGCTCAAACACAGAGCCGTCATGGAGGAGGAAGGAAAGGATGGCAGCTGTGCACTCTGGGATCTTAAAAGGGGATAGGCATTTTTTTGTTTCTTTTTTTCTTCCAACTTCCCCTTTAAAACGAGGGGGTTTTCAGCCGGTGCACAAATGATTAATCGTTGTTTACTTTGCAATACTTCAGCGGGGGGAGAAAAAAAAAGGTTCAAGTTTAAAGTCGGACCCGACGGATGAAGTCAAACAAGCAAAAATTAGCCTTGGCATCGAGCGCTAACTCCCCTCAAATTGGTGGCGTGCTGCTGCTAGCTACAAAGCCTTTCTTCATCCAGAACTTTTTATTTGTCACCTGTTTCCAATACGGGGGCGCTGTGAAGTCCCGGGTCCGTCCGTCCCGGGCCAGAACCCGGCTTTACGACACGCAAAGACCCCCCCCCCCCCCCCCCCCTCCCCGCCGCGCGCCCCCGTCGTCCTGCACACGTTGGATCCACATTTCTGGCAGCGCGGCCGGCGGCGTTTCAGCAGCTCGCTCACGGATGAGATAATATCTTGTGGGTGGAGGAGAGGACATGATGCTCCCAGTGTTTCACTGTGACCCTGCGGCTGAGACGGTCTGCACGGCTGCTGTGGCGCACACACACACACACACACACACACATGCGCACACACACACACACACACACACACTCACACACGCGCACGCACTCACACACACACACACATGCCCACACACGCACGCACGCACACACACTCGCACGCACAACGCATTCCGGGGTACATGCAAGCACACACACATGCGCGGCGTGCGGAACAGAGGGATCCCATCTAAATCTGGGCTTTGCTTAACTCACCAGACAAGGGCTGTGGTCTGTGGGCTGTGTTGTACATGGTGAAGGTTTCAATTAGAGCACAGAGGGAACAATAGCCAGCCCCCCCCCCCCCCCCCTCCCCCCCCCCCCTCCCCTCCCTACCCCTCCCTCTCCAGCTGTCCTGGCCACGACACCACTGCAACATGTCTGTCTGGATGGGAGGGATGGGGGGGGGGGGGGTTGAGGAGGCAGGGAGGAGACGGGGAAAAGGGGGGAAGATGGATGGATGGATGGAGAGGGAGGGAAGGGAAGAGGGTGGGGGGGGGGGGGTCAGGGCGAGGCCGGCAATCGGGGGGTGGGGGAGAGGGGCCGGCGGAAGGGGGGACGGACCCTCCGGGGGCCTAACCCACGGTCGCTTTGGATCCTCCGCGGACCCCTTTGGTCCGGGGCCACTCCATTGTGTAGCTCCCTCCTCCCCCGGCGAGAGAGGGCCCGGTTAATGGACTCCTCCGGCGGAGCGGCTTGGCCCGGCCCCGTGTTTATCCTGCTGGGCTGGGCCAGGGGCCTCCCCGGCCAAACACAACACCCCGCCATGACACCCACAACCCCCACCGCCACGACAACAAGCATCTGGCTGCCTGGGAGATGGACTTTACACCAGATAAGACCGAGACATGTCCTTTGGAAGGTGTCCGGTGTGTGTGTGTGTGTGTGCGTGCGTGCGTGTTTAATGGAGGTGACAGAGATAGAGAAGCTTGGCTCGGAGTCATCTTGTAATTGTTCGAACACCGGGGGTGATTGTCGTCATGAAAAGAGCCAAGCGCACACACACACATCCTTCCCCAACTCCCTCTCGTTTTCTCTAGTGATTCAGGAAGTCACCGCACTCCCGCTCACATACTCTTTACACACACACACACACTACACACACACACACACACCAGCGTGTCCTCTCTTTCACCGTCTGTCATCTCCTAGTAGTGAGCCAAGGAGGAAAGCCTGGCTAGACTAGCATAGATGACTAATGTTCTGTATCTGGCCTCAGATAACACACACACGCATGCACACGCACACACACACACACACACACACACACACACACACACACACACACACACACACAGCAAGACCCCAGCCTTGGTCATGGTCAGAACAGACCCAGACCAAAGAGAGAGACACAGGGAAAGAAAGAAAAAGAAAGAAAATGCATGACAACCCTCTCTCTCTCCCCCTTCTCTCTCTACCTCTCACTCTCTCCATCCCTCCCTCTCTCCCTATCTCCCTCTCTCTTCTCTCTCTCTCTAACTCCCTGCCACACGTTCAAGTCTTTCATACAGGATGAAAACATGTCTCCCTCCCTCCCTCCCTCCTTCACCCCAGTTCTTCTTCACCAGAAGCGGGGTTCCCCCCCTCCCCCCCTCCCTCCCTCCCTCCTTCTTTAGTGCTTTTTAATGTGTGTGTTTAATGGAGGATGTGGGGGGAGGGGGTTATGAGACGTGCTGCTAGTCTAATAAGTCTGTGATTAGGGAAGGGGGCCCGCCTTGTCACAGCAGAAGCCCCGCAGACAGCGCCGCCCTAATTGCCGCATTAGACGCCCCTTAACTATCTCGTCAGCCGTCAGGCCCCGGCTCGTAAACAGGGAGGGGTGCGCTTGATATTTCCATTTCATTCCTGCTGGTCTGGAGGGAGCAGGAGGGTGATTACAGTAGGACCGCGCCATCGTACGATCGTAGCAGTGACCTGTCGTCAGAGTCGCCCCCCCCCGGGTCGCGGTTGGTTTAGTCCGGAGGTGATAGCGATGGCGAAAGCGAGGTCAGTCGGGTCTCTCTTGAGTAACCCACGGGCCTCCCCAGACGAGTGGACTGGGAGACGGTCGGGAGGGGGGATGAGTCCCCGAGTGAACTGATTCACACCAACGAACTCTTAACGGAAGCCAGTTCTCATGCAACACCTCTCTCCCTCGATGGCGGTGAAGAGGTGTTGAATCAAAGTCAGCGCCCCCCTCCCAACACTGATCTGCCGGGGGACATTAACACGGGTCAGAGGAGGAAATGACAGGCGTGTCGTTTTTTTTTACAGGACATGCCTCGTTATAGACTCGTTCGCTGACCCCGATCGTAGCAGGTGAGAGACAGGAAGTCTGCCCCGCGTCTAATCCCCCACCCCCCTCCTCCGCCTCCCCCCGCACGCCAACGACTAGGGATCCCAGACAGGAAGTCCAGGGAAGTTTAGATACGGAGAAACGGAAACCGACCCGGCAGGAACCCCCGAAGCGAAGCCCCGCCCCCTGTCGCGTGTCAGAGTGTCAGATGGCAGGGCCGGTGTGGTCGGACGCGGTGTAATGTTTTGGCTAATCTGGGATTATCCCGTGTTCACTCTGGCTAATCTGCGCCGAAACACCTGGGAGTTTAATCCGGGATTTACGCACCTGCGGAGTGACATAATCCACAGAATGGAGATTTCTGACGCCACCTTGGAGCGTAGCTGTGCAAATTTGTCAGGTTGCTTAAGACCATGCAGCTTTGACGTTGATCAACAGGGCAGGGCGCATCCACAGACGCACATATCCACACATCCACACACGCGGAAGCAGCGCAAAATTAGAGTTGAGAATATTTATGGATGTTGTTGTGGATAAGGCGTTTAGTGTCGAGGGGGTGGCGTCTTATTCGCCGTCGTTCCGTCTGTCCAGCCGACTCCCTCTCTGAGAAGTGCTGATCCGGCCGTGCCCGGGGTTGTGAAATACGGGTCATCGGTATCATATCTGGACTCTGACCTGCGACCCCGCGTGAGCGTCTGTGACACTGCCGTGTCACATTGCTGGCCGGTCATTGTGAGTCACAGTGGAGTTGAGATAAGATACTTAGAAGGTGATGTTGTAAATTCATTAAGCTTAAGCAAAGCACACATGGGCCGGAGCTGTCGGCCTGCTCTTACACAAGACGCAAACACACGCACACACGCGCACACACACGCGCACACATGCACAAACACCCCCTCCCCACACACACACACGAAATTATGATTGTGATTTCCCTCTCAAAATAAATTCTGTACTGTAATCACATCCATCATCCTGGACACCACACATCGTTTGTCTGTAGAAGTATGGGGGAATTCTCTCTGTAATTTCAGTAATCACACACATTCTGCTGGCCTAAGCATTCTAGCATAGAAACACACACGTGTTTAATTTGGGTTTGACTTCCCAACATTTAGGCAGTCACACGCAAGATCCTCATGCTGTCACTGCACATTTCACAAAAGTAATTCATTCATGATTTTTTTTTAAAACATTTTATCAACCACCTCAAACTACTTTTGTTTAAATTCCAAATCAATGTGCAGTAAAATGACTGTATTATGAGGAGAAACTAGACTTTAAATGAAACTTTTCCTGGAAAATGTTCCAGAGCAGGTCTCGCTAGGCTAATCCGGTGCGACCACAAATCTATTTATTTTTTCTTCCCCCGTTTAAGCAATTTGTCTTTGAAAAGACCGAGCGTTTCCACGTAATTAGTCAGATTTATAGCTTTCATCTAATAAAATAACAATTGAGTGATAAGCCAGGCGAAAGCCAGCGCTGATGTTCATCCGTGTTTGGCATTTCTCTGTCTACCCATAGTTCCCTTCTCCTCTCCAGCCCTCCGCCAACCAGAGATTTGTGGCTCGGATCTGTATATGTTTGGAAGGCATTTTTGACAGTCCTCATTCGTTGTGGGCATCTATGGGAGTGGAGAAAAGAGAGAGAGAGAGGGAGAGGGAGAGAGAGAGAGAGAGAGAGAGAGAGAGGGAGGGAGGGAGGGAGAGAGAGAGAGGGAGAGAGAGAGAGGGAGAGAGAGAGAGAGGGAGAGAGAGAGAGAGAGAGAGAGAGAGGTGGCCGATGAGGCAGTTGTTGAATGTAAACACTTCATTTCCTGTCATCAGTTTCGGCTCCGAAGGTGTAGATCTCTCGCCAGACAGTATATTGTTTTTTTGCGAATTCATTTGTACTTTATTGGTGAAGGGGCCAGACTCGCACACGCCAACACAATGCACAAAGGAATAATCTGCGCCGTTAGAAGGCACCTGACTTCCTGTCTGGGAGCCGGTTATAGTGTTGCTGATGGACAGTCCATCTTATCGGGGGGTACGTTCCGAGGGAACAGCCCGCCACCGTCAAGTCTGAACACTTAACCTCTGGCGGATAAAAGCTTTCAGAGGTCACCCTCCGCGCCACTGCAGTGTTGAGTAATGGCTTTTCAGTCAAAACAAGTCAAACCTCAGCGTGCTCAGGAAAGGGGAAGTAGCCCGTCTGTCCAGGTGAATGCTGGGAAGTGTAGTTCGCAAATGGATTGGCCAGGGCAATATGGCTAGCATTTTTTATTATTATTATCTCCGTATGTGTGTGTGTGCGTGTGTGTGTGTGTGTCTGTGTGCATGCATGTATGACTGGCTGATCTACTGCTTCTCTGTTCTGTTTGCATGACTAAGTGATTGATGACTGCTCTCTCTCTCTCTCCCTCTCTCTCTCTCTCTCCCTCTCTCTCTCTCACACACACACAAACTCGCTCTCTTCCCTTTTCTACTCTCTCTCGTTCTGAGCGGTTGACTGACATCCTCCCTTCTCTATCCTCCCTTCTCTCTCTCTCCCTCTCTCTCTCCAGGCTATCCGCTGTACTCTGGTGAACTGCACGTGTGAGTGTTTCCAGCCAGGGAAGATCCACCTGAGGACATGTGACCAGTGCAAGCACGGCTGGGTGGCGCACGGTAAGACCCCGCTGTGGAAGCCATCTTGGATTCCCCCCCCGTAGAGAAACAGGCCTCCTGTTAATGACGTCGTAGCGGGTGATGAGATTAGCTCGCGCTGTTTTTCTGATTAGACATCAGGGGGGAAAAGTTTTATTTTGAAAGTTTGACTAGAATGAGACAGATTTACAGGCTAATGGTCCGAAGGTATTCTCTATCCATTTTATTCTCTCTCTCTCTCTCACTCTCTATCTATCTCTCTCTCCCACTCTCTATATCTCTCTCTGGTACGGTCCGTCTCTCCAGGCCAGTGTAAAGTTATAGCCTCTCATAAAACTGCCTCTTTAGCTGCTGAGAGGACCTGACTACACATCTGCTCTCTCTCTCTCCCTCTCCACCTCTCTCTCTCCCTCTCTCTCTCTCTCTACCTCTCTCCCTCTCCACCCCCCTCCCCTCCTCTCCTTTTATGTCCAGCTATCTGCATATCTGCTGTATCCAGCATCCATATCCATGACAGACTATGGACAGGACTTTTTTATTACCTCATATAATTAATTTTTGTAGAATAAAATAAAAAATCACAACTGAACATGACATTCGTAATGTGGGGATATGTATTCCATGGTTGGTGTATATTTGTGCTACTGTTGTATTGTGTGTGTAGAAAGAGAGAGAGAGAGGGAGAGAGAGAGAGAGAGAGAGAGAGGGAGATACCCCACCCAATGACTTTTTCATAAGGGCATAAGCAAAGGTATAGAGAGCGAGGGAGAGAGAGGGGAGGACAGGAAAGACCAGAAAAAAAAAAGGATAAAAGGAAACACCTGTTTGGCCGTTGAGCGGCAGACTGTAGGGGGCGGCTGAGAAAGAAAGGAGAGAGAAAGAGAAGAGAGATAGAGAGAGAGATGGAGGGAGGGAGATAAGAGGGACAGAGAGAAAGAGAGAGAGAAAGATAGAGAGAGAGATAGAGGGAGGGAGATAAGAGGGACAGAGAGAAAGAGAGAGATAGAGGGAGGGAGATAAGATGGACAGAGAGAAAGAGAGAGAGGTAGAGAGTTCCAAGAAGCTGTTGGGCGGTCGCGCAGGGCCTCATTTTTAATCTCCTTCTGAACTGTCAGGACGCCCGTCTGTCCTCTCCTGCTCTCCTCTGCTCCTCCCCCCCCCTCCTCCTCCTCCATCTCCTCCTCCTCCTCCTCCACCCCTCATTCCATGCCGGTCCTGGCAGCCTCTCTGACGAGTGGTTCTTCATGTTTTATGGTGTTCGTGTCTGGAGCAGGCCTGGTCCTGGGATCTGAGCAGGAGAACCAGGTGTCACCCAGACAGATAGACAGACAGACAGGCGGGGGGGGGGGGGGGGGGGGGGCAAGGTGAGGGGAGACGGACAGGAGTGAGGGGGGAAGCTGGGAGGAGGATGAGGTGAGCTAAGGAGAAGACAGAGAGAGAGGAGAGAAAGAGAGAGAGAGACTGTGTTACCTGCAGAGCTTTTAACACACTAAGAAGACATTCTCATGCGTTCCTGTCCGTTCCTTAAGTGACATGCGCCTTCACATTCATCTGTGTGTGTGTGTGTGTGTGTGTCCCTGCCCCCCGCAGCGCTGGACAAGCTGAGCACGCAGCACCTGTACCACCCGACCCAGGTGGAGATCGTCCAGTGCAACGTGGTGTTTGACATCAGCAGCCTGATGCTGTACGGGACCCAGGCGGTTCCGGTCCGTCTCAAGATCCTGCTGGACCGGCTGTTCAGCGTGCTGAAGCAGGAGGAGGTCCTGCACATCCTGCACGGCCTGGGATGGACCCTCCGGGACTACGTCCGCGGGTATATACTGCAGGTCAGTGAGGGACACACACACACGCACACGCACACACACACACACACACACACACACAGAGACGCCCGCTCGGACAGTATACGGAGTGTGGGTATGCACATTTCCTCTTTTTCACTCTCTCTTTCATACACACACACACACACACACACAGATATACACAAACTGGCACGCACCAGGAGGAATATTTGTATGTAGCCAAATGCTATTTCTCTGATTTCATTTTTAATACAGACACACACACATACTGTACACACACTCACTCACTCACTCACTCACTCACTCACTCACTCACTCACTCACTCACTCACTCACTCACTCAGCGGTTTTCTGTCATTCAAAGTCATTTGAAATCATTACAGCCCAAACAAACTCTTGTTGTCACGGTTACTTCTAAAATAGCCCATCACAAAAAAAAAAACAACGCCGCCACACAACGGAGGTTCAGGCCTCCTCAAACCCATCGCTCAACTTTCCCTCAACGTTGCCACAGCGAAACTCCGCCCCTTTTCCTTCTGCTGTCAACATCATGTTTCTACCGTGAAAGAGGGAGAGCTGGAGAGAGAGGGAGAGAGGGAAGGAGAGAGAAAGAAAGAGAGAGAGAGAGAGGGGGAGAGAGGGAGAGAAAGGGGAAGAGAGGAAGAGGGATAGAGGGGGGGGGAGAGAAGGAGAGGGAGAGAGAAAAAAGCTGAAAAATGTCACGCCAGCAGACTTTAACCGCCATCGTGCATTCTCTCCATCCCTCTCTCCATCCCTCTCCCTGTTATAATTGCAGGCAGACACATTTCTTAATCAAAGGTACTGAGGTTTGGGTCTCGCAAAATACTCAAACCAGAGTGTTCCTGAATGAATTAGTTAAGAGAGGAGTGAACATGTGCTTGTGGTTAGCCTTGGTGTGTGTGTGTCTGTGTGTGTGTGTCTGTGTGTGTGTGTGTGTGTGTGTGTTCGTCCAAAAGCAATAGCGGTGTAGCCTAACGGCAAGGTTGTGTGTGTGTGTGTGTGTGTGTGTGTGTGTAAGTGGAACAGCATGGTTCCAGTGAGAGAGGGTGGTTTTGAGGCCTTGTATGTGGAAATGGCTTCTGTGAGTAAACCACTCACAGGCACGCCTGGAACCCCTCCCCTCCAACACACACACACACACAAACGCACACACACACACACACACACACACACACACACGCACACATGCACATATGATCGGAAATGACAGCACTGCAGTCAAGTCACTTCTGGTTTTCATTATTTGCATAGATTGAAAAAACATTATTTCACGTCGTTATATTAATTCCGAATAGAATAACACGCGTCTCTCATAGAAATCCCCACATCTTCCAATCTCCTCTACCACTCCTCCACTCCTCCACCTCTCCACCCCTCCATCGCTCCACCCCTCCATCCCTCCCCGCAGGGCCGGCTCTGTGGGAACCGGCGTTGAGTAACCCTCCCCGGGCCCCGCCCCCCCCCCGCCCCCCTCCCCGTGCACGCCGGCGTTGTTTTCCTCAGCTGTTTCCAATCGATCCCTCGCTACGCCGGGCGCCGTGCGGGGACACGCCCCTCCCCCGCTGCCACGCCGCCGCCCAGGCGCCCGCCGCGACCCCCCCACCCCCTC
>NC_140253.1:3286307-3290614 GCF_949987555.1 Borostomias antarcticus
ATGTGAGTACAGATTTGAGTGTATGCCTACACACACATATGCAATAACCCCCCCCACACACACACACACACACAGACACACACAGACTTACATAAAGCTTTGCAATAAGCTAATGAGTCCCCTACGTATAGCTGTGTTGTTAATAAACACATTGCGAGTGCCAGGACCAAAGATTCACCGACATCACGTTACCATCACTGTAATCTCTAAGAGTGCATTAATGACCCTCTCCCTCCCTCCTTCTCTCTCTCTCTCCGTGTCTCTCCCTCTGTCTCTCTCTCTGTCTGCCTGTCTCTCTGTCTCTCTCCCTCTGTGTGTGTGTGTGTGTGTGGTGCTCCTAGTTAAATATCCCATTAGGAGATTGTCCTGAACCCCATATTCTCTGCCAACTGTTCAGACTTGTGCCATGTCTTTAGAAAGCGCTGTGGTGTCAGGTTCAGCCTGGCTGTGACTGTGTCTGTTCCTCCACTTCCGCTCTTCCTCTCATCCCCAACTCTTCCTCCTCCCATTATACGTTCCACACACACACACACACACGCACGCACACACGCACGCGCACACACACACACACACACACACCTCCTGTTAGTCGGCTCTGTACTGCGTAGCACAGAACAAGCAGATGGAAATCCTATCAGTCTGGCTGTCCTCTCTCCCTCTCTCCCTCTCTCTCTCTCTTTCCGTTTTCACACTCATCCATTCTTGCTTCTCATATTTTAGACTCTGGCAAACATGTTAGAGAGAGAGAGAGAGAGGGAGAAAGACAGGCAGAGAGACAGAGGAAAAGAGAGAGAGAGAGAGAGAGAGAGAGAGAGACTCAGGCAGAGAGACAGAAAGAGAGAGACAGAGAGAGAGAGAGAGGGAGTGGAGGCTAGGCAGCTCCTCATGTGTGTGTGTGTGTGTGTGTGTGAGCCTGGTGTTGTGAGTGACATTCTCAGTAATGTTCTGTCCTTGTTCAACACTGGGCTGCCTCCTCCTTTATGGGATGCGGTTTTCCTGACTCTCTGTTTCCAGCGCGCACAGATGGAACCGTTAACACCACCCCGCCACACACACACACACACACACACACACACACACACACACACACACACACACACACACACACACACACACACACACACACACACACACACACACACACACACACACACACACACACACACACACACACAGACTCACTCACACACACACATAGACAGACACACACGCATACACGCACACACACATATATATAATATTCAGACACATGCCATGTCTTCTCTCTCTCTCTCTCTCTCTCTCTCTCTCTCTCTCTCTCTAGGGGAATAGAGAGGGGCACAATGGGGTCATCTTATTCTAATAACCTGACATCTGGGCTCTGTGCGGCCTCACTGAGTTGCGCACAGGAATTTGTAGCATGGCCCTGTGTGTGTGTGTGTGTGTGTGTGTGTGTGTTTCTGCCCCTGTGTTCTCTTAATGAAGGAGGTCCTCTGGCTAAAGCAGCTGATGTAATTAACCAGCAGAGAGGCTCTTGAGTCACCGTAGATGCTGACACCACACACACACACACACACACACACACACACGCACGCACACACGCACACACACACACACACACACTACCAGAGAGGGGATCAGCTGTATTTGCAGGTGGCTACTTAAAGCACAGTAAAGATGGAACTCAGGATTTGTCTTTGGTGATGGGGAAGGAATTTATCCACTTTGAGGCAGATCTCTTGTTTTCACTGCCGCTCACCCCCCACCCCCTCTCCCCCTCTCCCTCCCTCTCTCCCTCCCTCTCTCTCCCTCCCTCTCTCTCCCCCCTCTCTCTCTGTCAACTACGAAGGTCACCCTATCTCCCATCCTCCACAGAAAACTTCCATTTTAGGTAGTCATGCTCGGCGCAAAAACATTTTTGGACCTGATCCCTTACCCCAACCTTCCCCCAACCCCCCCCTCCCCTCCTCCTCCTCCCCCCATCACCTCCCCTCTCCTCCCATTCCAAACCTGTTTTCTGTTATCACTGGCTAATGCCTCACCCAGGGAGATGGACAGGGCAGCGCGTTCTCCTGGGCGGACGGATTCTTGCGTTCATATGGTAGTGATTTGGCGGGGACGTCAGGGTGGATCTGTGTTTGAGGGGCTTAGTCTTGGCTCAGAGAGCGAGCGGCGCTCTGGACAGACACTTCAAACACGCCGCGGCACTGAATCAAGGTGATTTCCACCATCCCTCGCCTCGTCATACGCGCACACACACACGCGCACACACACACACACACACACACAGACGTGCACGCTTATCACGGTGACAGGAACAGACGAGGGTGTTACAGACCCCCCCCCCCCCCCCAACCTTCACTTCACTCCTCGTGAATTCAGACCCAATTAAGCGGAGGTTTCTCCACGCACACACGTACACACCAAACATAATTCTCCCCCGATATTAACCCTTATTAACCCAAAATTTGTTCAATCGGGACCAAAACCCCCCTTTCCCCCTCTCCATGTTGTGTTGGCCCAGCCCTGTCAGCCACACAGAGTCCCAGTCGGGCTGCGCCAAGACCGTCTCACTCCCCCGGCCCCAAATGGCTCCAAGATGGAGGAGGGAGGAGGGAGGGAGGAGGGAGGGCGGAGGAGGAGGTTAGCGCCAGGTCCTGGGGTATGAAGGAATCTAGGTGGGGGGGGGGGTAATTCCACTTATATTGAATTTGGAGCGAGTTCCTGTTTCTGCCGCCACGGTCACAGATAAAACCTCACAACCTGTTGGAGAGAGAGAGAGAGAGAGAGATGGATAGAGGAGGTGAGGGAGGGAGGGAGGGAGGAGGGGAGAGAGAGAGCGAGAGATGGATAGAGGAGGTGAGGGAGGGAGGGAGGGAGGAGGGGAGAGAGAGAGAGCGAGAGATGGATAGAGGAGGTGAGGGAGGGAGGGAGGGAGGAGGGGAGAGAGAGAGAGCGAGAGATGGATAGAGGAGGTGAGGGAGGGAGGGAGGGAGGGAGGAGGGGAGAGAGGGAGAGAGAGAGATGGATAGAGGGGAGGGAGGGAGAGAGAGACAGAAAGAGAGAGAGACAGAGAGAGCAAGAGAGATAGATAGAGGGGAGGGAGGGAGGGAGGGAGGGAGAGAGAGAGACAGAGAGAGCAAGAGAGATAGATAGAGGGGAGGGGGGGAGGGAGAGAGAGAGAGATAGAGAAATGAAAAGGGATAAATCTCTGAGCCGGTCTGGTCTGGTAACACCTGGCCTGAGAGAGCAGATCACACAGACTCACACAGCAACCAGGAGCTCTGCTGTCCCTGACGCTCCACATTATACAGACTACAGAGAGAGAGAGAGAGAGAGAGAGAGAGAGAGAGAGAGACAAGACAGAGAGAGAGAGACAGAGAGAGAGAGAGAGAGAGAGAGAGAGAGACAAGACAGAGAGAGAGAGACAGAGAGAGAGAGACAGAGAGAGAGAGAGAGAGAGAGAGAGAGAGACAGAGAGACAGAGAGAGAGAGAGACAGAGAGAGAGAGAGAGACAAGGTCCTAAGTGGTAGAATCACCTGTCCTCCGGTCAGACCAGGGTCGTGGTGCGTGTGTGTTCCACTCTGCCAGGTCATTACCCACACGTTGGCTGAAGAGAGGACCTTGTGTGTGTGTGTGTGTGTACGTGTGTGTGTGTGTGTGTGTCACATGTATTTTTCTTAGTCAGTGTGTGAGAAGAGAGCCCGCCAGTGGAGACACACGGGCTGCGGTGTGTGTGTGTGTGTGTGTGTGTGTGTGTGTGTGTCCATTGCGCTGGCCAGGGACCTGAGGTGAGCCCGGTGAAGAGCAGTCATTGATCCTCTTAGGTGGATAGTGTTCTCAGCACATTCAGGTCACACCCCGGCCCTGTCTCCCTGTTCTAACACACACACACACACACACACACACGCACACGCACACACACACACACACGCACGCGCACACACACACAAACATCCAGCTTTGAAGCAACAGTTCACATCACATCCACTGGTACACACACACAGATACACACACACACACACACACACACACACACACACACACTGTCCTCTCTCTCTCTACCTCTCTCCACCTCTCTACCTCTCTCTCTCTCTCTCTCTGAGCTACACACACATCACATCTCAGACCATGCTAAAGAGCCAACATGCACTGCCAACGCTCCGCTGGGGACCTGGACTATAACGAGAGCTCCACCTCCCCTTTAACTAACTACCTCCAACATCTCCACCTCCCCTTTAACCAGCTACCTCCAACATCTCCACCTCCCCTTTAACCAGCATCTCACCCTCCCCTTTAACTAACTACCTCCAACATCTCCACCTCC
>NC_140253.1:3290814-3303314 GCF_949987555.1 Borostomias antarcticus
TGCTCTGGCTGGACCCAAGAGGGCCCTTCTCTCCATCACTTTCTCTTTCTATCTTTCTCTCCATCTCTCCATCTCTCTCTCGCCCTCAATCTATAAGTGAAGTGGTTCTCTCGATCTTGTCCTCCCACCCTGTCATTCTCTCTCTCTCTCTCTCTCTCTCTCTCTCTCTCTCTTTCTCTCTCTGAGCCCCTATCCGTCCCCAAATCTCCTCCTCCCCTCCTCTCCTCCTCCCACTGTCTCTGGCAGACATAATTACAATGAAAGGGAATATTCTTTCTTCATCACATTAATGGGATCCCTCATTCTCTCTCTCTCTCTCTCTCCCTTTCTCATTTGTCTTTCTCTTTTTTCCCGGCGTCCGGGGGCCTGGGGGGAGTTCCTCTGGGTTCCCTGGCGTCGCCCCGGCACGGCCCCCACTGTCCCCCCAGCGGGGGGGGGGGGTGCCCTCGGCCGGCCGCGGTGTCCTAATTGAGGCCGGGGATCCGCCCGTCCGTCGGACGCCTCTTCAAAAGAGAGGGCCTGCTCTAATAACCTCCTCAAACAGAATCTCTCCATCTCTCTCTCTCTCCTCCCTCGTTCCCTCTCTCCCTCCATCCACTTTGCGAGTTACAATATCCTGTCCGTGCGCCGCGCGCGTCAGGAGGAGGAAATAGCCGGTCGTCTTTGTTGTGACGGGGATGGAAGGAGGGAAATTGAGTTCTGGGGGCGTTTGAGGTCAGCGACACCGATGATGAAGGGGGACCTTGATGTGGACGCAGCGTGTTCAGCTCAACGCCTCCCATCGCGCCGTATTGATCCGGCAGCGAAGACCCCCCCCCCCTCGCCTGCGTACGGCCCCTACGCTGCTGCCGCTAATCAGGGGGGCCACTCTGGAGCCCCGCGCTCTCTCGGGGGCCCCTTACAAAGAGAGGGCCTCGTATAAAAGGGCCACAAACAAACTCTCTGGGTCTCCGCAGACAGGAGAGACAACCGTTTTCCCCGCGCATCCCTGTGAGCGAGGGGACCGTCCTGTGACTCAGTGACCCACCCAAGGTCACTCAGCGAGCCCAGGACCGACCGCCCTCTGTGCTCATTAGCCAGCCTGCGGAGAAGCAGTGTGCCGACGTACTGCCATCTATGAATAGTCGCTGGTTAGTATTCTGCGCCTCTCTGAAACGGCCCAGTGCTGAGATGAAAGGGGCTGTGAATAGCAGCGGAGGGCATGTATACAGTCCTGGAATAGCACCCAGAGACTAGACGCGCTGGAGCAGTTTATACCGGAGCCACACACACGCGCGCACACAGGCACGCGCGCACACACACGTCGAAGTTACGAGGCAGCGGCCCCCGCGGAGTGAGTGTGTGTGTGTGTCACTTCCCCCCGCGAATGGAAACGTTTAGCCGCTGAAGAGTGTCCTGAGGTGCTAGCCGTACGAACCTCCACTCATAAAGTAGCAGGGAGGCCGGGAGGAAATGAGGTCTGGGGGGGAGGAGGACCTCACACACACACACACACACACACACACACACACACTCCCAGTCATTCACACCACCTGCACCTGGAAGTAGAGCGACACACACACACACGCAAGCACACGCACACACACACACACACACACTCTCTCTCACACATACTGCGGTGGTGAGGGTGCTGCTTTGGCCGTTAACTCTTTTTCTCTCTTCCTCTCTCTCTCTCACTCTTTTTCTCTCTCTCCTCATCTCGTCTTTCACGCCAGCTGTGTTTGCCCCCCCCCCCCCCCCCCGTGATGTCATTGGCAGGGTTGGCGGTACCGCCGGTTACCGGTGCTAGACCACCGTGTTCTCCTCCTCCTCCGGGGGAGAACCGGACGACCCCCTAGTGAACCCCGTGCCAGTAGTGTTCTCTCCCTCAGAACCTCCGCAGAACCCTCCGGAAAGACCGCTACCGTGGAAATATGAATATGAAATATAAAAAAAAAAACAGCAGGAGCTAGCCAGGGAGGCGAGATTGTGTACTCTCCTTTTTCCTTACTGTCGCTCTCCCTCTCTATCTCTCTCTCTCTCTCTCTCTCTCCTCACAGAGGAGGTGTTGTTTTTTACTCTCCTTGTTATTCTCTCTCTCTCCCTCTCTCTGTCTCTGAAGATGACACAACAGCTCTCTAGCTCGCAGGCTTGTTGTGAACCCACGTCTCTGCCTCCACCTACATCTCTCTCTCTCTTCCTCCACCTCTCTCTCTCTCTCTCTCTACCGTGCTGTGCATGAGTGCCCTTATTAAGCAGGATGACCTGTCATGCAGGTGTGAGGGGTGGGGGTGAGGCCTCTCTCTCTCTCCCTCCCTCTTCCTCTCTCTCTCTCTCACTGGTCCGAGGAGACTCTTCTCTCAGCAATTGGTCTGGCTTCACTTCACCTCCGACAGGAGAGGTGAGGAGAGGGGGATGAGGGAGAGGTTGTGGGTGCAGGTCAGAGAGAGAGAGAGAGAGAGAGAGAGACATCCTCACTCCTCGCCTGAGCTCAGTAACAAGCAGGGAAGGAGAACGGGGCAGGGAGAGAGAGAGAGAGAGAGAGCGAGAGAGGGAGAGAGAGAGAGAGAGAGAGAGATGCTGAGGGCAGAGCGTTGAAGAGGAGGTGAGTGTTTAGTGAGGAAGCGTCCTCGTTTCTTCTCCATATTCAGGGCGGACGTCCATAAGCTGTTTCACACATCCCAGCCCGGCCCTGTCCATGTCCCCGCAGGGGTCACGCCCCCCCCCCCCCCCCCCATGCCCAGCACCTCTCCCGTCAGACAGACTGTCTCTCCTAAGGTGCAGCTCCCAGCAGCGCCGCCTGTAATAGACCGGGCTGCGCCTCCTCGTCCCCGGTGCTGTTTTAAGTGGACGTATCGGCATCGCCTTTAACTCGTATTAGTTCTCACTCATTTGCCCTGTCACATTGCCTTTAAACAGCGCCCGATATCAGCACTCTCTCTCTCTCTCTCTATCCCTCTCTCTCTCTCTCTCTCTCTATCCCTCTCTCTCTCTCTCTCTCTATCCCTCTCTCTCTCTCCTGATGTGTTCATAGATACCGCGCCTCGTCTCCCTTGCCTTGTTGCAGGTGCGTCCGACAACATTGCGCTCCGATTCTTTTTGAAGCTCGACATCCGCTCAGTTGCATCAACCCCCCCCCCCATCTCTCCCTCCCTCCCTCCCTCCCTCCCTCCCTCCCTCCCTCTCTCCCTTCCTCCCTCTCTCCCTGTCGCCCGGCAAACATGTCTCCCCCTCAGATCAAACACAGCCTCTCCTATAAAGCTCCACTCCTGGATTTAGCCTTGACAGCAAAGAACTATTAAATCCCTTCAACAATATAAAAAAACACCCCACCCCACCTCTCCAATCCTTCCTTCTACCACTCCTCCCTCCCCCCTCCCATCTTCCTTCTACCACTCCTCCCTCCCCCCTGCCATCTTCCTTCTACCACTCCTCCCTCCCCCCTCCCATCTTCCTTCTACCACTCCTCCCTCCCCCCTGCCATCTTCCTTCTACCACTCCTCCCTCCCCCCTCCTCCCTCCCTTCTACCACTCCTCCCTCCCATCTTCCTTCTACCACTCCTCCCTCCCATCTTCCTTCTACCACTCCTCCCTCCCCCCTCCCATCTTACTTCTACCACTCCTCCCTCCCCCCTGCCATCTTCCTTCTACCACTCCTCCCTCCCCCCTTCCTTCTACCACTCCTCCCTCCCATCTTCCTTCTACCACTCCTCCCTCCTCCCTGCCATCTTCCTTCTACCACTCCTCCCTCCCCCCTCCCCCCTTCCTTCTACCACTCCTCCCTCCCCCCTGCCATCTTCCTTCTACCACTCCTCCCTCCCCCCTCCTCCCTTCCTTCTACCACTCCTCCCTCCCATCTTCCTTCTACCACTCCTCCCTCCCATCTTCCTTCTACCACTCCTCCCTCCCCCCTCCCATCTTCCTTCTACCACTCCTCCCTCCCCCCTCCTCCCTCCCTTCCTTCTACCACTTCTCCCATCTTCCTTCTACCACTCCTCCCTCCCCCCCTCCCATCTTCCTTCTACCACTCCTCCCTCCCCCCTCCCATCTTCCTTCTACCACTCCTCCCTCCCCCCTCCCATCTTCCTTCTACCACTCCTCCCTCCCCCCTCCCATCTTCCTTCTACCACTCCTCCCTTCCTCCCTCCCTCCCTCCCTCCCTCCCTCCCTCCCTCCCTCCCTCCCTCCCCGACCCCATAACAAGCTCAGAGGTGTTTTCTCTGGATTTTTTCTCTCCCTTTCATCCTTTTATTCTTTATTTCTCGGCCGCGCCAATAAACAATCAGGACATTAAGTGGTCAGCAAATGGGATCAATTCGTTCAGTTTTGTGGAGATGGATGCCGAGATGGAGTGCTCTCTCCCTCTCTCTCTCTTTTGCTCTGTGTGTGTGTTCGGAGGGGCTAATTAGGACCGCATTATGGGCGTCTCAGCGTGATGCCTGCCTGATTGTTTTATTAGAATATCACTGTGAAGGAGAGAGAGAGAGAGAGGAAGAGGGAGGAGAGGACTGACTGGGGCTGCCCGCTGTGGGTGAAGTACTGTACGTACACACACATGCGCGCACACACACACACACATACATACATATACACAGGCATCATTTGGGCCAGCCCTTGGCAGACTGCAGCCCTGAGGCCCCTTACAAAAAGGTACTCTTGTAAAAACGAGGAAAAAATACCTCCATCCCCCAAAAAATAACCTCTCCCCCTCTGTCTCTCTGGCTATGAGCTCTGAAACGCTGTCTTTTTAAAGGCCCAAGTGGCTGACTGCTAGGACCACCGACAGAGACATGCACTCACTGTGTGTGTGTGTGTTTTGTACGTGTGCCTGCGTGCGCGTGTGTGTTTGTGTGCGCTGCGCTCCAGCCATAGAGGAAACCAGCACTGACAGTGGGTCTCCACAGCAGACGTAGACAGGATGTGACATAGGGGCCACCCAAAATTTCACCACAACACTTTTCGACGCAGCAGCCTTGGACAAACTCTACAGACCAGTGGAAACTGAGACCTTAATAATCCTTGAAAAGCTCTTATTCTACCCGACGCACATTCCAGGATATCCTTGATATCTGCTCTGTGAAATACCTCAGGGCAGGACAGCAGAGAGAGAGAGGGGATAGCGAGGTGAAGCTGCGCATGGCTAACGCTGCTAATGCTAGCTGTTTCACACTCCCACTCCACTGCCTCTCCTGTCGCAAACAAACAACTAGCCAACTGGCTAGCAGGGCTTGGTGTGTGTGTGTGTGTGTGTGTGTGTGTGTGTGTGCGCGCGCAGGAGAGAGCAGTAATCACCAAAGGCAACAGGGCCGCCCGAGGGGAGTGGATCGATGGGCTGCCACAGGTGACTGACCTCAGAGACACACACACACACACAAACACACACACACACACAAAGACACAAACACATACAACGAGCTCCACAAGTAGGGATACATAACTGTATGCTCCTACATGCATGGACACACAGACACACACACACACACACACACGCACACACACACACACACACACACACACACTCTCTCACTCACACACTCTCTCATTCACACACACACACGCACACACTCTCTCACTCACATACACACACTCACACACACACACTCACGGATAATTAGGTGTGTCTGGATCCTCTCTTTGTCTCCTCTGCTCTACACCTCAGTGGGTTTGAGGCTCCCGCTGTGTGTCGTAGAACCAAGATGATCCTGTGCGTGTGTGCGTGCGTGCACGTGTGTGTGTGTGTGTGTGTGTATAGTACTCTAATAGCAGCAGCAGCAGCAGTAGTAGCTGTGTAAGCAGTCTCCTATCTCCAGCATCCAGGGCTCGGTGCCAGATGGGGCGTTGGTGCCAGGCACTGCCTTATCACCTCCCCATCTCACACACACACACACACACACCTACACACACCTACACATACACACACAAACACACACACACAAACACACACACACACACACACAGGCACACACACACACACAGATCAGAGCCCCCCTTTGACAAACACACACACACACACACACACACACACACACACACACAGATGTTTTTCCCTCTACATAAACAAAGATAAGAGCAGAGAGGACCAGCACCGGGCCCCGAGAGGTACACAGTCATTACCAGCAGAACGCGTGCCTGTGTTTGTGTGTGTGTGTGTGTGTTTGTGTGTGTGTGTGTGTGCTCATGAACATGTATTTATACAGTGTGTGTGTGTGTGTTTGCTAAAGAGAAGTGTGTTCTGATGTACAGGTGTGTGTATGTGAACGTGTATGTGTGGATGTGTTTGTCAAAGGGGGGTTCTGATGCGTGTGTGTGCGTGTGTGTGTGCGTGTATGTGTGTGTGTGTGTGTGTGTGCGCGTGTGTGTTTTTAAGAGCTGGAGTTAGTTCACAGTTTAGCATGTTGCCAGCCTTGTACTGCTCAGCACTACCCCCGCCACAAAACTGCTACAGTGACAGTTGGAGTGTGTGTGTGTGTGTGTGTGTGTGTGTAGGGGGAGGGGGGGGGGGGGTGTTAAACGCTTTCCTACTTCCCCTGCCGAGCATGCGGCCACTTCCTGCCGTAAACCAGAGTCTTGTGAGGCACACGGTTTTCACAGTGACTTGACAACACGTCTCTTCGCGGGCGCCACGCAAAACGCCAAAAACCCTGTCGCAGCCGACGCCTCCCTGACGATCGACGACGGCGACAACGGCGCTCGACGGCCAAATCCGCTCACATCGCGCTACCGGCGACCCCGCTACCCGAGAGTCTGTCAGCGCGCCAGGAGCCGGCGCCTCGACCCCCGAACCCCCCCCCCCCACCGACGAAACCCGCCCTAACGAGGTGACACAACGCCTTTACCCCTACTTAAATTTGTTTTTACCGCCGACTGAATTCCCCTGGATCAGTTTTTAGATCCTGTCTCCTTAAACTCAGAAGCCTGGATCCCGGGGTTCCCTCAGGTTAGGAATTTCCTCCGGATCACCTCGGTTTCCCGATATCCCAGAATTTTCCGGCAAAAGCAGGGGGGGGGGGTTGGGTGTCTGCCTCATTACCGACAACACAGGAGATGGGCTTTAAAATCCCCGCGGTTCTGAGGAGGATAGGAGGCAATTACAGGGAGAGAATCAGAGTTTTGTTAGAGTGAGTTCATAATTGAATGGGTTTGAAGCCCCCAGGTGTGATCCAGAATCCACACACACGTGTGACTTCCCGTTACGAGAACGCTGATGATATTTAATTGTTTGTGACTGTGTGTGTGTGTGTGTGTGTGTGTGTGTCTAGTATCGACCCACATTTGTGCCATTCCATATTCCCTTCTTCTGGGAATACCAGGCCTGTAATCCACCGCCAGCAGTCTGTTATCACACACACGCACACACACACACACACACACACACACACACGCACACACACTCACGAGCACGCGCACTCAGCCACCTTTTCCCTTTATGGGTATGTTTAGCTAATCTTGCTACTGGCCCAAGCTTTTAAGTCAAAACAGGTGTTACTGTACACCGCCAACATAATCGCCATCAGCGGAGCACTGACTTCACATTGACTGCCGACCCCCCCCAACCCTCAACCCCCCCCCCCCCCCCCCCACACACACACACACACAGCACCCCCCATCCCGGCTGTGTTTTCTTTGCAGATCCCTCTTGTTTGGCTAGTGTTCACAGCCTCACGTGTTCAGGCGGTAGATTGATTGTGTCGGGGCGCGTTGGGGAGCTTGAATGTAGCCTGAATGCAGAGCAGGACGTCGCTCAGAGCTTTGGTTTTGTGTTCATGTTGTTCTGTGTTGCAGATGTTAGGACCCTTAACTTAATATGATGTTGTTGTAATGTTGAAGGGATGTTCTAGATGTGTGTGCTAGGTGTGTATTAGGCATGTGTTAGTTGTGTGCTAGGTGTGTATTAGGCATGTGTTAGTTGTGTGCTAGGTGTGTATTAGGCATGTGTTAGTTGTGTGCTAGGTGTGTATTAGGCGTGTGTTGAGTGTGTATACGGTGTGTATTACCTGTGTGTTACTTGTGTGCAAGGTGTGTTTTGTTTGTGTAATAAGGTGTGTATTACATGTTTGACGTGTTTACAGTAGGTGTATATTAAGTATGTGAGGTGTGTGTTTAGGGGTGCGTTAAGTAGCTGAGTGCTCAGTGAGCGATCAGTGATCAGAATTCACTTAACGGGTTGCTCAGTTACGCTCAGACTGATCTGCTCAGAGCACAAGTGAGCAGTTTTGAACTATGATCTGTTTGAGCCAAACACCACGTCATAATCATCATCACTGAACAAAAAAAGAAAATAAAGATGGATGCCCAAAGGTATGGAGGGCTGTCGGATGGCAAAGAAGAACCTCCGACGTATACGTGAGGGTAAATAAATAACATACCATTTAAATTCCATTTTGATAATTTGCCGACGTTAGCTAACGTTGTAACGGCAACGTTGTAAAAATGTAACGTATTGGACCCTACGTTAGCTATAGTGGCAGAAAGACAACAGGTGGTGATTAAAGTTCTCGTCTCCTAGCAACTCAGCACAGTTAGAGCAGACCGTTAAGTGGGGGGAAAAAACGCTCAGCGCTCAGAGTGAACATTCACTCACTGAACACTCAGCTACTTAACGCACCCTAGGTGTATAGTAAGTGTGTGTGTGGTGTGTGTGTTAGGTGTGTATTAACTGTGTGTGTGAGGTGTGTGTGATGTGTGTTAGGTGTGTATTAAGTGTGTGTGTGAGGTGTGTGTTAGGTGTGTATTAAGTGTGTGTTTGGTGTGTGTTAGGTGTGTATTAACTGTGTGTGTTAGGTGTGTGTATTAGGTGTGTGTGTGAGGTGTGTGTGAGGTGTGTGTGTTAGGTGTATGTGTTAGGTGTGTGTGTGAGGTGTGTGTGTGAGGTGTGTGTTAGGTGTGTGTGTGAGGTGTGTGTATTAGGTGTGTGTGAGGTGTGTGTGTGAGGTGTGTGTTAGGTGTGTGTGAGGTGTGTGTGTGAGGTGTGTGTGTGAGGTGTGTGTGGGTGAGGTGTGTGTGAGGTGTGTGTATTAGGTGTGTGTGAGGTGTGTGTGTGTGAGGTGTGTGTGTGAGGTGTGTGTGTGTGAGGTGTGTGTGAGGTGTAGCCTGCTCCCTCAGTCCCCCGGGGGTGTGTATACATACTTGATCTGGGCGTGCCGGCGTGTCGCCACCTGAGACGCTACGACCTGCTCGGGGCCGCTTGAGTTCACAGGCAACAAACACAGCAGGAGCCAGGGTCTGGACACACACACACACACACACACACACACACACACGCACACGTCACACACATGTGGGAGAGAGCTATGTGGACGCTAGGTTCAATACGAACCAGAAGGCCCTGTGAGACTCAACTCTCCTTTCTTTTATTTGCCATCCCAGCTGTGTGTGTGTGTGTGTGTGTGTGTGTGTGTGTGTGTGTGTGTGTGTGTGTGCGTGTGTGTGTGTGCATGCGCGTCTGAGAAAGTGCTGCCTGGCTATAAAAGTGATATAAAGTGAAAATCAATCCGGCGCGCATGCTAACCCTGCCTCCTCTCCAGGTCCCCCCTCCTCCTCTCCTCCTCCTCCTCCTCCTCTCTCCTCCATGTCCGTGTCTGAGGGTAGTGAGATTAAAGCGAGGCCGCGTCTGTTCGCTGAAGAACCGCCATCACTCAGAGACGAGCCGTGCCAAAGCTACACACAGGCCAGCACACTGTCCACTATCCCTCTCTCTCTCTCTATCACCTCTCTCTCTCTCTACCTCTCTACCTCTCTCTCTCTACCTCTCTCTCTATCACCTCTCTCTCTCTATCACCTCTCTCTCTCTCTACCTACCTCTCTCTCTCTCTCTACCTCTCTCTCTCTATCACCTCTCTCTCTCTCTACCTACCTCTCTCTCTCTCTCTCTCTACCTCTCTACCTCTCTCTCTCTATCACCTCTCTCTCTCTCTCACCTCTCTCTCTCTACCTCTACCTCTCTACCTATCTCTCTATCACCTCTCTCTCTCTCTCTACCTCTCTCTTTTATTTTTTTTTATTAGACCTTTATTTATCCAGGTAAGCTTATTGAGATAAAGAATCTCTTTTTCAAAAGCGACCTGGCCAATTGGCAGCAAATTACAATACAAAAGGTTACAATACAAATAGCATACATACAATAAATAAAATAAGATCAAGTTAGAGGTATAAGAACTGATTTAAAAGCAGTGACAAAAACCCCAATGCTTTCAAGTTCCTTATCCTTGAGAATTTCAACAAAGCTGTCAAATGGGATCTCTACCTCTCTCTCTACCTCTCCACCTCTCTCTCTACCTCTCTCTACCTCTCTCTCTACCTCTCTCTCTCTACCTCTCCACCTCTCTCTCTACCTCTCTCTCTACCTCTCTCTCTACCTCTCTCTCTCTACCTCTCCACCTCTCTCTCTACCTCTCTCTCTCTACCTCTCCACCTCTCTCTCTACCGCTCTCTCTCTTCTCTCTCTGCCCCCTGTGGATGTCCCTGGCGGGGCCAGAGTAGCCATGGCCCCCATCTCCACCCCCCTCACCTGGCCCCCAGGCCCCCATCTCCACCCCCCTCACCTGGCCCCCAGACCCCCATCTCCACCCCCCTCACCTGGCCCCCAGACCCCCATCTCCACCGCCCTCACCTGGCCCCCAGACCCCCATCTCCACCCCCCTCACCTGGCCCCCAGACCCCCATCTCCACCCCCCTCACCTGGCCCCCAGACCCCCATCTCCCCCACCCCTCACCTGGCCCCCAGACCCCCATCTCCACCCCCCTCACCTGGCCCCCAGACCCCCATCTCCACCCCCCTCACCTGGCCCCCATCTCCACCCCCCTCACCTGGCCCCCAGGCCCCCACCCCTCACCTGGCCCCCAGGCCCAGGCTCAGATCCCTCTGGCCTTCTCCTGGCTCTCCCTGACCCTGATCCTCCCCGACCCCGCTCCCAACCCCTGGTCCTCTCGGGTCTCTGGCTCCCCAGTCCCAGGTTCACCTCCAGATGCGCACACACACACACACACACGCACGCAAACACACACACACACACGCACGCAAACACACACACACACAATACGCCCTGATTTACCGACACACATTCTCTCAGCTATGTGTAACAGCGGCCACATCTAAAACGCCAGACCGCTCCTCATCCTCTCCTGAGACCACCCCCCCCCCCCCCGACCTCCCCCCCCCCTAGTCTCACTCACCCTATAGTTTTAAGAACATACTGACCAAATGTGATGGATAAAAACAGTTTTTGGGGCCATAGTTTGGCATGATATCAGGGGCTTTAGTTTTCCAGCCGTCCAGGGGTGTGTGTGTGTGTGTGTGTGTGCGTCTGGGGATGTGTTCCGCGGGGAGAGACTCCGGGTCGGCTTGGAAGCGGTAGAAACGACTGTCACGGCGGTTATTTATACGGCGAGGGTCTGGGGGAGCCGACGTCTTAGCGGCCGTAAATCTGCAGCTGACGCTCGCGAGCGCCGTTACCTCTCTCTCTCTCTCTCTCCCACCCCTCCTCTCCTCCCCTCCCTCTCTTTTCTTCTCTCTCCCTCGTCTTTTTAATCTCGTCTCTTCTTTCTCGTCGCTCCGTGTCTGACGCCGCGTACCTCGCCGGTGACCCCCGGTGCATTATGGGGGCCGTGGAGAGGCAGGAGAGAAAGGGAGGGACAGAGAGAGGGGTTCCTGTGTGTGCGTGTGTGTGTGTGTGTGTGCGTGTGTGTGCGTGTGTGTGTGTCAGAGAGTGAATGGCTGTTTTTAGGGCCTCTTCCTCACACTCAATAGGACGGAGCACTCTGTACCATCGCGGTCCTAATGCTCAGAACTACAGTTAGACACACAACACCCCATAGACGTGCACACAAACAGTCATGGGAAATGTAGGCTTTTGAAGCTTTCACTCTCCAGCTCCAGCTTGATAATGCATGTTTACTAATATGACTGTTATGGATTAGACGCGGGCATCGCACATATGCCGGAAAAACTCCTTTTTAAGACTAAACAATGAGTGTTTTTCTGCTGGCTGGTCTGAGGTGATTACGCCCCGGAGCTGGAACAGCCTTCTGGCAGCTACACAGAAAATAAAGGCTCCGAAAAACAACATGAGCATTTATGACAAATGGAATTATATTTCCAATAAAAGGTGAAAACACTGGAAAACACAGGCTTTGATGAAGAGTGCGAACGCTCGGCACTAAATCTTAATTACACTTTCCCACACGGGGTGCAGAAATACTTACAGCTTTATATTGGTTTGGCTGGATATCACACAACTCGTGTTACTGATCGCTAATATGCCCTGAGCTCGTCCAAGTTGACATGACTTGCATTTGGAGGGCGTGTGTGTGTGTGTGTGTATGTGTGTGTGTGTCCGTGACCGTAGCATATAAATGTCCTTAATGGCAGTGCTTTCATTAATAATGCAATATCCTCTCGTCTGTCCCCTCCTCCTCTCCTCCCCCCTCCTCTCCTGGTTGGGGGGGGGGGGGGGGTCTGATGAGAGGGACAGCCATAATAGCCACCAGCACAGATCTGCTTCCTCCTCTTTCTCCTCCTCCTC
>NC_140253.1:3308314-3328314 GCF_949987555.1 Borostomias antarcticus
GACAAACAGTCCCCCTGTGCTCTGGCTCGCAGCCTCTAGACTCAGGCCAAGTGCAATGTCCCCGCAAGGCTCCTGTAGTGACATAGATTGTAAACACACAAAATGTGTTATGACTTATTCTGGGATTGTCTGTGATTAATTTGGGTTCGTCGGCGCGATGACACGGTGAGTCAGCGGAATCGGAACGCGACACGTGTTCTCGATGTCGACGCCGAAGCCTCCGCGACGCTCCCTAATCAAGCTAAGCTTTTGGTGAAAGATGGAAGTCCAAAACAACGCCAAAAAAAAGACTGGAAAGGGAAAGGGAATAAAAATCAGTAGAGAAAAACAATCCGCTGCCTCGCCCTCTCAGACGGGCGCACGCTCCGCCCGGAGACCCGTGCCAATTGGGGAATTAGTTCCATGTTTACAGAAGACGTTGTGTACGGGAGGAGTTATTAAAGTGCGGAGGCACATGTGCGGAGGATGAGGTCTGCTGACTGTGAGCAGGATCGATATGTAGACTTCAGAGGGAACACCGCTCCTTAGTTCACCCCCACCCCGCCTCACCATGTCTTCTACTCTCATCCACCTTTCTGGACTCTCATACCATCCCACTATCTCTCTCTCTCCCTCTCTCTCTCCCTCTCTCCCTCTCTCTGTGTCACCAGTGGGGTAGCCAGACCACCGCAATACAGATCAATCAGTGTCTCGATAACACACACACACACACACACACACACACACACACACACACACACACACACACAAACACACTCCAGACTCCAGACAAGGTAAGCCTGGCAACCTTTGACCTACATCACTACCAACCCTTAGGCTGATCAATAGTGTGATAAATAAAACACATTAACTCTCCGTTCCAATAATCGCTTTCTGAATGATCCCCCCCCTGCTCACACACACACACACTTCCTTCATTATAACACCAAAACACAGGCGAGTTTAATGAAGTAACTTCATTTCCCAGAACTCCATGGGAGTTCCCTTGGGGCTCCCTCCCCCTTCTCTCTCCAAGCCACAGACCAGACAGACACCCCCTGTTAGCAGTTTTATCACTATCGCTAACTGCCCCCCACCCCCCCCCCCCCTTCTACACCCAGCCCCTCAGACAGCACCTGGACATTAGCTAATCCATACTTATTACATCTGGGTCCCTCTCCCCAGCCTTGTAATTCATATGGAGAGAGGGTATTAGCGCTAACATATTAGCGCCCGCCTAACAGGTTTCGGATAGGAGCGCGCTAATGCTAACGCTAAAGCTAATGCTAAATTAGCTTAGCGCTAGCCTCACGGGAGCACAAAACAAGAACCAGGGGCAGGCACTGCCGGCCGACACTTGCCACCGGGGAAGGGCCTTTGTGTCTGAGCCGTATTGGGTTTCTGTGATGGCTGTTTAGCTTGTAGCGTAGCGCTGCGCTAGCAGGAGCAGAGAGGGGGAGCAGAGGGTTGTCCTGGCTGGATGCGTGTGCAGACAGGAAACCCATAGACCACAGAGTTCAGGGATCGATCAGGAGCAGAGCTGCTGTACTGGACGGTACTACACAGACAGAGGCTGGACCCAAACAGCCTCAGATAGCATTACACACACGCGCAGAAAAACACACACACATGCAGACACATGCACGCGCACACACTCACACACCTGACATGCATGACGAAGATACATACTGTACATATACACACACACACATGAACGTATACACACACACAAGCATCCAGGCACATGATTGTATGTAGAAGCAGACACACACAGACACCACATGGAAGTCATGTATTCTCCCCTGTGTTGGACCAGGGTCTCCAGGTGTCCATGTGACTCCCACTGAACAAAACACACACACACACACACACACACTCTGAACAAACACACCCCACTCCTTCCCTTTCCTCTGTCTCTGGGGCCAAACTCTCACAATGTGTGGCCCTGCCCTCCCATATGCCCCCCCCCCACCCCCCGCGCTGCCCCCGCCTGCCCCCCACCCCGCCCGTGGTTCTGACAGGGTCACGCAGTCGACGTTTATAAAAGGAAACTCCACGGCGAGTTACAGGGCCGGGCTGACAGTCCTCTCCTCACGTCGTCATCACCTCTGTTCAGGATCCAGGAATCAGTCAGCTCCCATCCCCCCCCCCCCCCCCCCCCGCAACCCCCCTGCTCACAACAATAAAAGAAAAGAAAAAACAATGAAGCTGTTAAGCACCGTATGACCCTCACAGGACCCACTACGCAGTCGAAACGACAGCCGCTTCTGTCGGCGCCAATGAGCGCGTAGCGAGAGGAGGCAGTTTAGCTCAGGTGAACCAAGGAACCCCGAGGGGTCATAAAATCACACGTGGGGTTCTGAGGGGTGGGCTGTCACAGCTAGGATCTAAAAATAAAACAAAACCTGAACATTTAAATTAAAAAAGACCTGCCATGAACACCCCCCCCCCCCCCCGAAAATCTGCACATCGTCAGGCGATCCGGCTGCTAACTGCGGAGCGTAAATGACACGGCGGGAAGGTGGGCCAGGGGTTTTTAGAGGCCGGTGTGGGGAGGGGCTGGGCTTGGGAAGGTGGGCCGGGGGGTTTTTAGAGGCCGGTGTGGGGAGGGGCTGGGCTTGGGAAGGTGGGCCGGGGGGTTTTTAGAGGCCGGTGTGGGGAGGGGCTGGGCTTGGGAAGGTGGGCCGGGGGGTTTTTAGAGGCCGGTGTGGGGAGAGGCCAGGCTTTAGTGGGTCCGTGAGGAACCATGAACGTCTACAGAGAGGGGAGGAGAGGTCCAGCGAAACGGGCAGAGTGTGTCAGACGTCCAGATGTGACGCGGACGCACCGAAACATCTGCCGCAGCCGTACGAGCGATCTCGAAATGACCCCTTCTTCCTTTATCTACAGGTCTCTCTTTCTTCTCTCTCTCTCTCCCCCCTTTCTCTCTCTCTCTCCCGTTCTGGTATAACTGTTTTTCCGCTCTCCCCCCTCGCTGATATGCTCAAACCTTTTGAAATGGAGTCCAGTTTCATTTGAAGCGTCCGAAACGAGCGCTATTCATTCTGGGGTTACTGCGCGGCACACCGTGCGCTCACGCACATGGATCACAGAAAGAAAAAAAAAACGCACAAAAAACGTAAACGCAAAAAAAAGAAAAGTACAGTTTGATATTTCTGCGTGTGTGTGTGTGTGTGTTTTGATGGTCCAGAGCTTTTGTGCGTGTATGGGTTACAGTGCGGAGAGGCAGGGTGGGGTGGTAATGATGTTTATTTTTGCAGTAAGTAATCACCATTATGGAACTTATGACAGTAGACAGACCCAGAGACCTGGAACCATGCCCCGTGAGACCGGCCCCGCATGGCTTCCTGTTACACACACACACACACACACACACACAAAGCATCTGCATGCCAAGTTGCTTACAGTGCTGTACATTCACACACACACCCACACTTTTGGACAGTACACGAGCATATCACAGACAGACAGACACACACACACACACTAAGACACACATTCTATCCGCACTGCTGGATATGTGAGCCTCTGTGCCACAAGGATGGATGTCTTCTGGCATCCAGGTGGCTTCGAGTAAATCACCCTGCAGCCACAGTGCCACCCACCTCCTCTAAGATGAATGGGCCGACCCGAGCGCCAGGCAACAATCCCAACGAGCCCCATTCAAAACCAGAGGGGCCGAACCATTGGGATTTCAATTGGGGGGTATACTTTCCACACTTAAGCATACCCTTGGCTTTCTCTTCATCTCTTCATCGCGGCATATCAAGTTTGTTACTTGAAAAGTAAATCATCCCTCCAGTAATAAGATAACCCCCATGACTGCAATACAATAGCCTGCAATCTGTAAAGCCTGTTGTCCCCTGTAGTGCGTTCGTGCCATCACTAGTGTCGTCGGTAAATGTACCGGTTTGTTTGTAGATAAGAGCCAGCGTTACCAGATACTATACACTACGCTGCCAAGTCCCTTAGAGAGCCCCCTAGAGGCCCCTGGGTGCCACTGCTGGCAGCCAGGCGGTGAAATAGTGCTAGCTACAGGGATGCTGGATGAGGGAGGAGGGGTTGAGTTAATGGTCTTGCTTCTTCCTGGCAGCATGTCAATAATGCCTCTGATCACATTAAGTAAAGAGTCCATTAGCTTAGCTCTCTCTCCCTCTCTCTCTTTCTCCCTCTCTCTCCTGCTGCTGTAAGCTCCATAGCTGCTCAGAGAAGACATGGAGAGCTGCTGCAATGGTGTGTGTTTGTGTGTGTGTTGCTGCCCCAAAAAGTTTGTACATTGTAGATCTGATACAGTCCATCCAGGGCATTAGTCTACTTTCATCTGTTGGGACCTCAATATTTAGTGTGAAATATGCAGCAGGCTGGTTCTCTTTGGTTTTTCACAGCGCTTTGTGTCTGAGGGCAAATTTTTTCAAAATGCCTATCATCATTTTTTGATAATCAGTGTCAAAAAAGGTTGAAATAGAGACCTCATATCCTTCTGCTGGAAGATCATTGTAATTCCAACAATGACCTCAAGATTAAATCCATGATTTGGAAACATTGGAGCCTCATGTAAAAGTATCATTAGTCACTATTAGCCCGAAAATTCAACAAAACCTCAGGTTTCCCAATTGTACTTGTTCTCTTTCCAGCCCAGCTAATGGTTTATTTCCTCCGTCGACAGCTTAGGGATGATGCCTGTTCGGGGGCGGGTCTTACACGGAAGGGGAGAAAGAGGCGCCGTGCGAACGTACGTCACAAACACGCCGCACACCCCCATCACCGTCCGGCCGCTCGCCAAAACGGTCCTGGAGACAAAGGAGACGTGACGGAGGCAGGGGAGAAAAGGAGGCCATCGCAAAACACCCCCCTCCCCCTCACACACACACACTGCTCCTAACCCCCTGCCGGACAGACAGACTATTCCTCAGCCGCCTCGTTGCTCCCCCTAGGCCCTGGGGGGTTGGGGGGGTGCAGACCAGAGCGTCGGCCCCCACATCTGTCTCCCAGGCCCGGTACCGATCTGGCCCGCGCCGCCAGATCACGGCACGTCACACGGATCATCTTCAATTAAATGTGAACCATCAGGCGCACCGTCCCTCCCTCCCTCCCTCCCTCACCATCACGCCCCCCTGCTTCCCCCTGGCTCTCTCTCTCATTCTCATTCCTTCTCTCTCTACCTCTCTTTCCGAGGCGTCCCCCAAGGGCACGCACTGGGGCCCGCTGACTTTTCGCGGGGTCGACAGCGCCGCAAGGCCCCCGCTTAGGGTTAGCCCGGCGTCTTTTGTAAAGAGATGGGGAATCGATAGATCAGCCCCCCTCACCCCACCCCTCCTTGCCCCCCCCCCCCCAGCCAGGACGCTACTCAGATTTAACTACCCCCGGCCGCTCGCTCCTTTCCAGTTTCTGATCTGAGAGCTGAGGCGCGGGGTCGCTGGGTACTGCTCCGATGTGTGTGTGTGTGTGTGTGTGTGTGTGTGTATGTGTGTGTGTGTGTGTGTGTGTGTGTATAAAGGCCTTGAAATGTCTTCCATGTGCCGCCCCATCTGCACCTCTGCTGGTCTGAAGCCAGACGATGGTCCTCTTTCCCCCAGCCTTTGAAGACTGCAGTGGGACAGCTTTAAAACAAAGGGGGGTAGTGAGGGGGGTTGCTGGGGGGGGGGTGAAGCAGAGGCTAGCAGACACTCTTTATTTCAAGACAGCCGCGTCCAAAAAACAGGTAAAGAGAAAGGGATGGAGGGAGAGAAAGTGGGATGGATGGATGGATGGATGGGTGGAGGGAGAGATGCGGGCCTGGGAAATAAAAAAAAATATATAAAAAATAAAAAATAAAATAAAAAACAGGAGAAAATGGTTCACAGAGGGCCACCTGGACGTTAGGGAGTGCCAGATTGTGACTCACCGTCCACTCACACACACGCACGTACACACACACACACACAGGCCCCAGCCATGCACTATAAATCTCACTCCTCTCGATTAGCGGCCCCTTAGCAACAACTGGCACCCCGTCATGAATTTTTAACCAAAGGCCTTGAGTTATATCAGGCTGGGAGGAGAGGCCAGGGAGGCCAGGGAGGCCAGGGAGGCAGGGGGACCTCCAGGCCAACCGCTTGATCACTGACTCGGCCCGGCGGGCTGAGACCTTCCAGCGGCCCCCATCTCACCGCCACCATCACCGCCGCCCCGCACCGCCAGCGGGCGCCGCCTCCCTCTCGCACACCGCAAACCAACCCCCCCCCCTCCTCCCGGTCTGCCTGGCAGCGATCAGCGAGGCTATTGACCACACGGAGGACCCTCGGTCCGGGGTAATCAAATCACGGACGAGGAGTCGGACTTGGAGCAGATCTGCTCCGAGGTTCTAATGAGGGGGTATGAGTTTACGCAGAGGGCCCCGTGTACCGGCGTTATTGAATCCCACCTGGTTTAGGAGCCAGGCGTTCCTTTAAGGGGAGCAGGCCGGCCAGCTGGACGCTCTAGGAGACGGACATCACGAGGAAACTCTCGCTTGGCCCTAAAGGGGCGAGATCACTCCTTCATGACTCTTCTTCCTTCTACCGAACCAGGTCCTGCAGCGACTCTCAGTGTGGAAATGAGTCGGGTTCTATATAAATAATCGCCCGTGTCACTGACAGATCTCTACAGAGAGAATTGATTTGAAGAATAATCCTGCGCTGCTTTTTCCAGCTCGGTCTCCACACGGCATGTTCTCTCAACACCAAACCCACAGTTGTTTGAAGTCGAGCGCTAAACATGGCCGTCGAGCCTGATCACAGAGTGTTAATTCTAACCTCTCCCTACAAATGTCCTCCGCCCACATCCGGGCCAGTCGGGTCTCCTGCAGTACAGGGAAGTGGAGACGGTTGTTGAGACCGATGACCTCGCTAACCCACCAAGCGGGCCAGCCAATGGGAGCGAGCTCCGGGGGTCTTGGGAGAGCTGGCCCCCTCAGATGTGATGATGGCTCCAGGCGATGGGCTTTGTGTGAACCCACACCCCCTCCCGGCGCTTCTCGCCACTGGGCTCGTCTCCTCCATTATTCATAGCAGCCAGGAGGAGGAGAAGAAGAAGGAGCATGGATGAGAGGATGAGGAGGAGGAGGAGGGGGGGGGGGGGGGGCGGGGAACAGAGTATGGAGGAGGTGGAGGAGGAGGAGGAGGAAGCCAGGGGTTCAAGACCTTTTCAGATCATAAAGGAACTCCTTCTTAACCTCCCTTGAAGTGGCTAGCACCGAGCTGCACCGGCGTTCTCAAGGTTGGCGGATCTGAGGGGCGGAGCGGAGGATCAATGCGGGACCCCCCCCCCCTCCCCCCCGGGGGGCGCCACAGGGACGACCGCGCCGACAGCCCATTGGTGGGATCGATGGCATTCCCAGGCCTCGCTTTCCCCAGCCCCCCCGGAGACCGCGAGTGGCGGCGTTCCGCGATTGGCCGGTTTGCGCGGACAGCGCAAGCTATACGCCGGCTAGCGTGCTAGGGCTACATGCCGCAAAATGGCCTTAGGATGTATCTCATAGGCCTGCGGACGCAAAATGCTAATTGACCGTTGTACCCATACTACACACCACAGCAGCCTAAGATCTGTGTATCTGGGTCAGGGTTATCCCGTAGGACACACACACCACGGGGCCACAGTGCGACTGGAAGCGAACAGCCCGGTCATATTAATGCGTAATATTAGCGCTGTGTGTGTGTGTCTGGGTAAGGGGGAGCAGCTCTCTGTGCCACCTGCCAATTACACCCCATCATTTAATAGGATAGGCGATGATTACTGAAAAGCTAAGTGTGTGTGTGTAGTGTGTGTGTATACGCTCAACCTCTTAATCCCCAATGCAAATCACCCTGCAGTCCTAGCAGCTCCAGCGAGCGTTAGCGTTAGCGCGCTAGCACATGGCGTGCGGCTAATTGCATAATTGTCTGCTTTGTTTTCACTGACAGTGGTTGCCCCGGACGATGACAAGGCCATAATTTGTTCATCCTCCTTGTCAGCGATAATTTATAAGCCCCGCATGCAACACACTCACACACACACACACACACACACACAGACAGACAGACAGCCGGCGGCGCTACCGACATTACCGGAGATAGCCGCGAGCGAGCCGAGGAAAGGCCGTTGGCGTATTAATTCCGAGCGACGCCCCGGGTGGCGGCGGAATCAACCGGGGGTTCGCCCTCCGCCACCGGATAAAAAAAACACAGACCCAGCCGGCCTCGTTGGGCTCTAATGATTGGATAATTGTCATTAACCTGGCAAACAGGGTTTCTACGGCGCCGGTGAGGGGAGTCAGGGACTCACCACGACTGGGTGATCTGTCATAGCGAGGGGGAGGGGGGGGGGGGGGACTAATGAGCTTTTACAAGGAGGTGTGTGCGTGTGTTTAGAGGGGGGCAGGGCTGGAAATCCGGGGAAAATAGGGGCCACATTAAGCTAATTGGGATATGAGTGCCTACTTGTAAAAGTGCTGCTAATGGCGAATTTGTTGCTCTAGCGGGCGTCACTAGGCTAATGCAGAGAGAGAGAGAGACAGAGAGAGAGAGAGAGAGAGACAGAGAGAGAGAGAGGTAGTAGCTAGACCATGGGGGACGAATGTTTGTGTGCAAATATGTGCAGAGCTGTCTCGGAATTTATGCCACCCAGTACAGAGTTATGATATGTAGTAGTACAGTACATACACACTGGAACACACACACACACTGGAACACACACACGCGCGCGAAGACACAGAGCTAATACGGTGTTAGACGTCTCCTCTCAACGGGGTGGGGGGGGGGGGTTGAAGCAGTGTTCAGTTAACGAGGGTGTTTGATTCATAAGTGGGTTTTCATAGCCTGCCTTCTCTTTGAACACGGACCCAGTCTCACAGTTTAAAACGCATTTACATATAAAACGTGCCAGGGGTATTTCAATATAACCCAACCTCGCCTTCTAATTGTGCTTTTTTTTTTTTTTGCTGAGCGTCAAAGAAATAATTTCGAACACAGGACATGCTATGAATATGCTCTTGTGTTGTCACACGTTTTTTTTTTTTATTATCCCTGGCACTTTATGGTGTATTTACTGTGTTTTTGTGGGCCAGATTTTGCGATCCGGTCTCTTGATATCGGTGCCATAAAACAAGGTAGTGCAGAATCTAACATGACACACCAGGGTTATGGAGAGGGGCTGTAAAAAAACAGAAGAAATGAGAAGTTCCTGAACTTTAAATAAAAGCACATGATGTTTCCCCCGTTTGGACCCCAGCTCCAGTCAAGCTTGTCCCTTCGTATCCTTCACCAGTCTGTGGCAGCATGGTTCCCTACATGCAAGCTTGGGTTTCTCTCTCTCTCTCTCTCTCTCTCTCTCTCTCTCCCTCTCTCTCTCTCTCTCCCTCTCTCTCTCTCTCTCCCTCTCCCTCCCTCTCTCTCTGTGGGTCTAAGCTCCCGTTGACTGAGGTCCAGGCGTCTCTGGAACAGAGGAAATGGGGGGTGTTTTCCTAGCCCCTCTTTTCAGATCATCGCCAGCCCTAACCCAGCCACAGACCAGGTCCTCTGCTTAGCCCGGAGAGAGACCAGACCCCAGCTCTAACCCAGGCCCTCTGCTTAGTCCAGAGAGAGACCAGACCCCAGCCCTAACCCAGCCCTAACCCAGGTCCTCTGCTTAGTCCAGAGAGAGACCAGACCCCAGCCCTAACCCAGCCACAGACCAGGTCCTCTGCTTAGTCCAGAGAGAGACCAGACCCCAGCTCTAACCCAGCCCTAACCCAGGTCCTCTGTTTAGTCCAGAGAGAGACCAGACCCCAGCCCTAACCCAGCCACAGACCAGGTCCTCTGCTTAGTCCAGAGAGAGGCCAGACCCCAGCTCTAACCCAGGCCCTCTGCTTAGCCCAGAGAGACACCAGACCCCAGCCCTAACCCAGGTCCTCTGTTTAGTCCAGAGAGAGACCAGACCCCAGCCCTAACCCAGCCACAGACCAGGTCCTCTGCTTAGTCCAGAGAGAGACCAGACCCCAGCCCTAACCCAGCCACAGACCAGGTCCTCTGCTTAGTCCAGAGAGAGACCAGACCCCAGCCCTAACCCAGCCACAGACCAGGTCCTCTGTTTAGTCCAGAGAGAGACCAGACCCCAGCCCTAACCCAGGCCCTCTGCTTAGCCCAGAGAGAGACCACCAGACCCCAGCCCTAACCCAGGCCCTCTGCTTAGCCCAGAGAGAGACCAGACCCCAGCCCTAACCCAGGCCCTCTGCTTAGCCCGGAGAGAGACCAGACCCCAGCCCTAACCCAGGCCCTCTGCTTAGCCCAGAGAGAGACCAGACCCCAGCCATAACCCAGGCCCTCTGCTTAGCCCAGAGAGAGACCAGACCCCAGCCATAACCCAGGCCCTCTGCTTAGCCCAGAGAGAGACCACCAGACCCCAGCCCCCAGAGAGACCGAGCCCTCAGCCACGGAGCCTCCAGCGTAGCCCAACCGCAGAGCAGAGCGCGGGCCTCAGCCCCGGCCTGTCACTGACCTGCGTCCTGACTCCTGGCTGGCCCCGGCCGCCGCTAACGGCTTCCATTTGGTAAACATTACGACCCGTGCGTTCGGGCTTTTGTTTGATTTAACAACAAGTGAGTGAGAAAGGAGGGAGGAGAGAGAGGAGGGAGAGAGAGGAGGAGGAAGGAGGGGTGGAAGAACAGGAGAGGTGGCTGAACCACGCTTGGCCCCAGCCACGTCAGCCTTAGTAGAAAACTACATAAGCTACATAATTGCCCGTGGGCCAGAATGTCCAAATCATCCCATTGACCTTTGAACCCCACATCGAACATACTGGCGCAAACCTCTCTCTCTCACCATGAGTGGGGGCTTAGTCACTACTGTTAGTCTCAAAAGATGATATATTTATGGTTGTTCTCCGTAGTGCAACAGTATCCCAGCGGTGCGCTTAGCTGCTTACTCCCACAAGTGTCGTGTTGTGATAGATCAGACGACGCTGCTTTACCGCCCCGCCGGGGCTCGGGAGCCGGTGTAGAGGTCGGAGACGCCCCATCTGGGTCTCACAGAATGCTCAGTTGAGGAACCGTGTGTGTGTGTGTGTGTGTGTGTGTGTGTGCGAGCGAGCGAACGTTTCAGTCCGCCGCGCGTGTTGCGTACTGCTACGCGAGATCGTCCCTCATCCATTTTTGAGCAGCTCTTTTCTGCGCGATCCTCCTGCGTCCGTCCCGTCATCCACAGAGCTAAACAATTCACTTTCTCATTTGCTTTTTCATCTCTCAATTAAATCAAATGGAAATACAAATGGTCAAAGCGCTGAAAGAAAAGGACCTAGGCTAGAATTGAAAGCCATACTTCCGGGCAAAAAAAAAAAAACGGGTCCGTGCACTCAGAATGAAAGTGTTATGGTTTATAATGTATATTTAACAACAAATACCCCAACAACTATTGATGTTTCGTCTCAGTAGATTTCAATTCTCTCATGTTTCTGAGGGCAGTGGGTGTACAACCACTCACCCCTCTCTCACTCCTCAACACTTTTTTTCTTTCTTTCTCTCTCTCTCTCTGTCTCTCTCTCTCTGTCTTTAAACATTAATCCTGTGTTTTCTTACAGGGTCTTTGTGCTTGTGAGATGTTGGTTTGTACAGCGTTCTACACTCGGTCGCCATTTATCTTTTATACATCCTGTCGGGCAGGAGCGCCAGTGTGAAGCGTTACCGTAGCGATGGGTCTAATTGTCGCGTTGCTCGGCGCGCCGCTGCCTTGGTGTCGCACGTTCGAGTCACACATGCACACACACACACACACTCGTACATACACACACATACACACACTCAAACACATGCAATCATGCATATACACACACACACACACATTGTTAATTTGTCTTTTCACAGAAGCAGCCGTGTCTTTCACAGAACTTTATACGTGACATTTTGTACCAAAAACCAAGCCTAAGCCTGCCATTCAAAGCAAGCCAATTAAGTAAATTGATAATTGATCGATTGTCACCATCCACAACTGCTTCTTTGTGAGGTTGGAACATTCCAGTGAGTTCACACCAGCGGACCAGCCCACCGGGCCATCAACCTTACGAGGCCGACCGCTAAGCTACAGGACGGGCCTCGCCAAGATTCTTTTCCCAGAATCCCTTGCCATGTCTGGACGTGAGAGCGACGTTTCTTTTTCCTTTTTTTCCTCCTTTTTTTTCTTCAAAGAAGAAACTTTAAGCTTTAGGCGTTTTAGTTTTCAGCGGTTGATAGCATCATCTCTCTCAAGAACGTCCCAGCGGCCGAGGAAAGAGCTCCTCTCGGACGAGTGCTGGAGCCTCCCCCCGGAATCGTCCCCCCGGAATCGTCCCGTTCTCCTCACGGATGAAAACCGCTTTCCCACGCTTCCAAATACAGGGTTGGGAAACATCAAGGCCGCGCTCGTGTAAAATATCTACTGTCAACATTCACTTCATTACACCATACACACACACACACACACACACACACACACACACACAAACTTCCCTCAGGCCCCTCAAGCCCTGTAGCAGCAGCAGCAGCACTGTAAATGCAGGCACTTGCATTTCTTCCGACGCCGCCGCTGCCGGCCGATAACGCGCGCCTTCGTCAATGTTTAATGAGAGAGGGGCTTGTAGATACGCGGTGGCGCCCTGTAAACCTCATTAGCATAAGGCGCGGTAAGTACCGCTCGCCGGCGCGCCCTAATGAACACAGGGCTCGATCGCCCGCGCCGTGTCACCTCCGAGGCGTCTTCAAAGAGCCGCATGAATAAACATGAGCTTATTTGAATGTCCCAGCACCATCATAACCCCAGCACACACACACACACACACACACACACACACAGAGATTACCCCCCCCCCCCCCCCCTCCGCCCTATCCTTTGTGAATTAACCTCCCTCACAAGAAGAAAATGGCTGCCAACCAAGGTGTGATTAGTGACTCGCATTAATTAATCTATTAGTTCTATTAGCGGCCTTTTTCCCCTGTATTATTCTCTTCCTCTCCTGGCTGGATATCACCAGACGTAAACAACACGCGCCGGGTGTGTGTGTGTGTGTGTGGAGGGGGTTCCGTGGTGTGATTGTCTACAGAGGGAGTCTCAGCAGGGGGTGGTCCCGTCGTTCAGGGAGAAGCTGTTTGTGTTAAACGGCCGCACCGCCGCGGCGAATAGATCACGCCGTCCTCTACAGCGACGGCAGCGGCGGTTGGGAGGGGCCTGGAACGCTAATCGCCCCGGCCCCAGCGGTCTCCATTAAACTCCGCCCCCCCCCCACACACACACTCCTCGCTGTGTGTCTAATGACTGCATTTGCATGGCTAGTTAACGTCGGAAAAGGAGGAGTAAAAATGGAGGAGGTTGGGAGGAGGAGGAGGAGTTTTCAGATGGAGTTCTATTATCACTCTTCTCGCCCTGGAGGCCCCCTTGAATTTCACGAGAACAACAACACACACACACACACGATGCAGACAAACGCACACAACCACCGAACCTCCCTCTCGCTATAGCTCTGACCACACATGATTATGCGCGATCAATAACGTCATTGTGTGTGTGTGTGTGTGTGTGTGTGTGTGTGTGTCCAGGACGCGGCGGGCAAGGTGCTGGACCGCTGGACCATCATGTCCCGCGAGGAGGAGATCATCACCCTGCAGCAGTTCCTCCGCTTCGGCGAGACCAAGTCCATCGTGGAGCTGATGGCCATCCAGGAGAAGGAGGGCCAGGCGGTCACCGTGCCGTCCGCCAAGACCGACTCGGGCATCCGCACCTTCATCGAGAGCAACAACCGCACCCGCAGCCCCGGCCTGGCCGGTCACATGGACAGCAGCAGCCCGTCCAGCGTGCATCACTTCGAGAACATCCCCAACAGCCTGGCCTTCCTGCTGCCCTTCCAGTACATCAACCCGACGTCGGCCCCCCTGCTGGGCCTGCCCCCCAACGGCCTCCCCCTGGACCCGGCCGGCCTGAGGCTGCGCGAGGCCGGCCTCACCGGGCAGGGCGACCTGGCGGACAGCAGCGAGTCCGAGGTGTCGCTGTCGCCCTTCCGCAGCAGCCAGAGCCCCGGGCGTGGCGTCGGGGGCGCGGCGGGCGGCGTGGGCCTGGCCAACAGCGTCGAGCCCAAGACGGAGCCGAGTAACCGGGCGTCGCCCGTCTCGCCCACGCCCTCCGTCCAGCAGCAGACGCAGCTCCAGCAGCAGCAACAACAACAACAGCAGCATCAACAACAACAACAACAACAACCGCAGCAAGGCCCGCCGCAAGCCCAGCCGCCGCAGAACTCCCTCAACGACCACCAGGCGCACCACCACTTCGTGAAGAGCGAGCAGTCGAAGAGCATCACGCACTCGTCGTTCTCCTCCAAGATGCACCGCATGCGGCGCATGGGCGCCACGTCGCGCAAGGGCCGCGTCTGCTGCAACTCGTGCGGCAAGACGTTCTACGACAAGGGCACGCTGAAGATCCACTACAACGCCGTGCACCTGAAGATCAAGCACCGCTGCACCATCGAGGGCTGCAACATGGTGTTCAGCTCGCTGCGCAGCCGCAACCGGCACAGCGCCAACCCCAACCCGCGCCTGCACATGCCCATGCTGCGCAACAACCGCGACAAGGACCTGATCCGCGGCCCGGGCGCCGTCATCTCCAAGGGCGGCGTGGGAGGAGGAGGAGGAGGTGGGGGAGGAGGAGGAGGCGGCGGTTTTCACTTGACCAGTCCCGGGCGTCCGCCGCTGGGCTTCGCCACGCCGCCGTTGGACCCCATGATGCAGTCGCCGCTGCATAGCCCGCTGGTGTTCCCGTCGCTGAAGTCGGTGCAGCCGGTGCAGCCGGTGCCGCCGTTCTACCGCACGCTGCTGTCGCCCGCCGACCTGGTCAGCCCGCCGGTGTCGCTGCCCACCAGCCCCATCCTGCCCGGCGGCGCCACCGCCGTCTCCCTCATGGAGCAGCAGCAGCATCACCTGCTGGCGGCGGCGGTAGCGGCTGCCGCCCACGCCAACGCCAACAACAACAATGGCGGCGGTGGCGGCAACCTCCATGTCTCAGAGGCCGGGCCCACGCCCTTGCCCCACCGCCTCCCCGCGCTGGACCACGCCCCCCCGCCCGTCGGCGACCCCGCCCCCAAGAAGAAGCCGCGCAAGTCCAGCATGCCGGTGAAGATCGAGAAGGAGGTGATCGACGTGGCGGACGAGTACGACGACAAGGATGAGGACGAGGACGACAGCTGTCACCACCACCATCACCACCACCACCATCACCACCACCCGTCCTCGCACCTCCACAACAACAACAACGGCGGCGGCGTCAACATCAACGGCAACTGCAACAACAACAACAACAACGGCGGCAGCGGGCACCAGTCGCCCTCGCCGGACGAGATGAGCCCCGGCCTGGCGCTGAGGGGCGTGGCCATGAGGCACGGCGAGGAGCGCGGCGCCACCGACGGCAGGGGAGGAGGAGGGGCGGCACCCGGCGAGCTGCGGTGCATGGGCAGCTTCACGTCGGAGGAGCCGGACGACCACGAGAGGGACTTCGAGAACGAGTCGGAGGCGTCCGACTCCAAGATGTTCTACCGCGACGACATGATGGAGGTGGACGAGCAGCAGCATCACCACCAGAAGCACGGCGGCGCTGGCGGCAGAGGAGGAGGAGCCGGCGCGGACGCCGAACGGGACGAGGAGGCGGCGGCCAGGGAGGAGGACGAGGAGGAGGAGGAGGCGCGGCTGAGGAACGAGCTGGAGGAGAAGGGGCGCTCCCCGCCCTCCCCGTGCCCGCCGCCCCCTTCCTCCGGCGCTGTCAAGATCAAAGAGGAGCTGAGCGACCCCACCTACGACATGTTCTGCATGGGCCAGTACGGCCTGTACAACGGCGGCATGGCGGCCGCCGCCGCCGCCGCGGCGGCCGCCAGCATGGCGGCGCTGCACGAGAGCTTCATCTCGTCCATGGGCTACGGCGCCAGCCCGCCAAAGTTCCCCGCCTCGCACTCGCCGGACGACGACCAGCACCACTGCTCCAGCCCCGACCCCAAAATCTGCTACGTCTGCAAGAAGAGCTTCAAGAGCTCCTACAGCGTCAAGCTGCACTACAAGAACGTGCACCTCAAAGAGATGCACGTGTGCACGGTGTCCGGCTGCAACGCGGCCTTCCCGTCCAGGCGAAGCCGGGACAGGTGAGTCGGCGTGCGCCGATACACACACACACACACACACACGTAACCGAACCTCGCCCCCCCCCCCCCCCCCTTACTTTGTAAAGAAACGGCCCCCGGTTTAGTGACAGTTGAAACAGCGGTAGTTGTGTCGTTGTCTTGCAGGTAGGTTGATCCGTGTCGTGCTTCCTTCCTGTCATCTTTTCTCATGTTTTGTTTCGCTACATCTTAACATAACTGAAATGATTTACCGCTCCGCATGCAACCGGAAGCTCGCTTTGAGATTCCGTCAGCGAGAGCAGTGTCTAGTCAGAGTAGAGTAGTTGACGAGTGTGTGTGTGTGTCACACTCCTGGACTAAGTTGAACTATCGGTAATTAGAGATCTCTTTACTCTTCATCGCCGCGCTTTTTTTCTGACCCCGCCCTCCCACCTCTGAAGACGAGGTGATGTCATCAATGCTTCTCTTAGCATATGGCGATGCAGGTTAGATAGAGCTAGTGGCATCTGCTACCTGTCATGTCAAAGTTCAGAGTGGTGTCAGAGTGAGAATCACACACACACACACACACACACACACGCGCGCGCCCGTCCCTATACACACCTTGTTCTTCAGCGGTATATGTGTTGTTTGTCTGGCCGAGTCGCTGGCAGGTGAAGACGGCATTCATTATCAGAGACGGCGGTCTGTCAAACCGCTGCATGTATTAGCGCATCAGGAGGTGAGCAGGTACTCATTAACGAGCGCACACACACACACACACCGAGACACAGACATACACACACACACACACAGGTGCACTCACATCAGTATACAGACACATGCACATACAGTACACAGGCGCGCGCACACACACGCACACACACGCACACACACACACACACACACACAAGAATACTCAGTGAGTTGGGATATTGTACTCAGGACATCAAACATGCAGTTGAGTATTGAAAGATATGAGTTAGTCCAGTACTGATAGAGGTTTGCTCATGGTTATGTTGGGGGTATTATAGAGGATATTGGGGCAGATGTATCATGGTTATGTTGGGGGTATTATAGAGGATATTGGGGCAGATGTCTCATGGTTATGTTGGGGGTATTATAGAGGATATCGGGGCAGATGTCTCATGGTTATGTTGGGGGTATTATAGAGGATATTGGGGCAGATGTCTCATGGTTATGTTGGGGGTATTATAGAGGATATTGGGGCAGATGTATCATGGTTATGTTGGGGGTATTATAGAGGATATTGGGGCAGATGTCTCATGGTTATGTTGGGGGTATTATAGAGGATATTGGGGCAGATGTCTCATGGTTATGTTGGGGGTATTATAGAGGATATTGGGGCAGATGTCTCATGGTTATGTTGGGGGTATTATAGAGGATATTGGGGCAGATGTCTCATTGTTATGTTGGGGGTATTATAGAGGATATTGGGGCAGATGTCTCATGGTTATGTTGGGGGTATTATAGAGGATATTGGGGCAGATGTCTCATGGTTATGTTGGGGGTATTATAGAGGATATTGGGGCAGATGTCTCATGGTTATGTTGGGGGTATTATAGAGGATATTGGGGCAGATGTCTCATGGTTATGTTGGGGGTATTATAGAGGATATTGGGGCAGATGTCTCATGGTTATGTTGGGGGTATTATAGAGGATATTGGGGCAGATGTCTCATGGTTATGTTGGGGGTATTATAGAGGATATTGGGGCAGATGTCTCATGGTTATGTTGGGGGTATTATAGAGGATATTGGGGCAGATGTCTCATGGTTATGTTGGGGGTATTATAGAGGATATTGGGGCAGATGTCTCATGGTTATGTTGGGGGTATTATAGAGGATATTGGGGCAGATGTCTCATGGTTATGTTCGGGGTATTATAGAGGATATTGGGGCAGATGTCTCATGGTTATGTTCGGGGTATTATAGAGGATATTGGGGCAGTTGTCAGGGAGTTTATGGTTAGCGGTCGATGCTGGGTGACACCGGCGTATTCCCGTGACGGCCGTGTAAACAAGCGCAGCGTCCATTTGACGGAGCGGCCCCGGTCACTCAACACAGCGGGGGTCCGGCTGGAGAAGTGGCCCCTGAAAGGAATTTAAAATTCCAACATTCTGCCCTGCTGAAATACACAGGACTTCAGATGGAACAAATGCAGCACCCTCCACCCCCCCCCCTCCTCGCTCTCTGCCCCCCCCATCTCTCTCTCTCAGCCCCCCCCTCTCTCTCTCTCTCTCTCTGCCCCCCCCTCTCTCTCTCTCTGCCTCTTTATTGCTTTAGGAGCTGTGCTGCACGTTGTCAGCAAGGCCCCAGATCCCCACTCGCTATGTGAGACGACACAGGAGGAGGAGAGGGGAGAGGAGGAGAGGGGGGAGGAGGAGAGGGGGGAGGAGGAGAGGGGGGAGGACAGGAGAGGAGGGAAGAGGAGAGGATAGAAGGAGACAGCCACCCCACTCATCTCCCTCTGAAAGGAACAAAGATTTAGATTTAAAAACGCATGTTTTATTGTGTTTGCCGCAATGACAAGTGACACTTTAATGTAGATAAAGAAGTGAGTCAGGAGGCCAGGGTATTTCCCCCTCTCCTCTCGCTGAGCTAATTTGAAAACAAAGCTACTCTGGAGTATTTCTTAATCGCTATCTGATTGTTTTGTCTCGCCTATTCCCCACCACGCGCACACACACGCACACAGACACACACACACACGCACACACACACCTTGTTTTCCACCCTGAGCCAGTATTAAGTTCCTTGTTTCTGTGGCATCTGTTCCTGTTTGTTCATTAGCTGGATGTAAATAGACTAGGTGACTCTGGGAGGAGGGACTGAAGCAGGGGGGGAGAGGAGGGAGGAGGAGGAGAGGAGGAGGGGAGGAGAGGAGGAGGGAGGAGGGAGGAGGAGGGGAGGAGGAGAGGAGGGAGGAGGAGGGGAGGAGGAGGGGAGGGAGGAGGAGGAGAGTAGGGAGGAGGAGGGGAGGAGGAGAGGAGGACGGGAGGAGAGCTCACCTGCCACAGCTGTGTCGACAGCAGGAAGATGACAGGAAGTGTTAGCAAAGGATGCGTTGCCACGGCGCTAAGGTTGTGCGTTTGGGCGGATGCGTTTATTAGCGACCCGGCTCTGACAGAGACGGCCTGGGGGACCACACGCCTGCTGTCTCACTAGCGCACACACACACTCATACACACACGCACGGCACACACACACATGCACACACACACACACACACACATACACACACATACTCACACAGACACGCACACACACTCACAGACACACATGCATGCACACACTCACACAGACACACGCATACACACACTCACACAGACACACGCATATACACACACGCATGCACACACACATCTCAAGCTAATGTGTGTGTGCAGATGCTCAGTCTGACCCAGAGAATCACATTTTGGTTCTCATGTAGAGACACCTTATTTGTTTTTAATTCTCCCCCAACAAGCAACACACACTTTCTCCGAGGTGTGAAATGACCAGGTTACCAGCCCAGCGCTGGCCAGAGCACGCCTCTACTAACGACAGCACACGCCATTCAACCACACCACAACATCCCGAGGGGAAGCACTGGATGTTCAGTTAGGAAAAAAAGGGGGGGAGCTGGCCAATGGCTGATCGGGAGCCCCCAACCGGCCAATGGGTTATCAGCGAGGCCCGCGCTCACTTCCTCATTCTGGACGGCGTCAAGGGAACGCTATGAATCATCGGACACGCACGTACACACACACACACACACCCTCGCCCACTCCACCTCCACCAGCACTACCCGGTCTCTCCAATTATATAATTTAGTTGTCCATCTCTTTTATTGGAGTGTTCCGACATTAGTGCTCCCCTCTCGTATTAGCATCTGCTAGCGCCGGGCTGTAATGGCCTTTAAAAAAACACTTAGGTCCAGCGTTAAACG
>NC_140253.1:3333314-3350814 GCF_949987555.1 Borostomias antarcticus
GAGTGAGACAGTGTAGCAGGAGACAGTAGACGTGACAGTCCCTCTCTCTCTCCCTCTCTGACTCTAACTACAGAGTAAGACAGCGTAGCAGGAGACTTGTAGACGTGACAGTCCCTCTCTCTCCCTCTCTGACTCTAACTACAGAGTAAGACAGCGTAGCAGGAGACTTGTAGACGTGACAGCCCCTCTCTCTCTCTCTCTCTCTCTCTCTGACTCTAACTACAGAGTGAGACAGCGTAGCAGGAGACAGTAGACGTGACAGTCGATGATAGATGCTGCTGAACCCCTCCTGTCCTCCCACTGCCATCACACAACACAAAACACACACACACACACACATACCCCGACACACACACACACACACACAACAAAAAACACACACACCCCAACCCATAACACACACCCAAACACACAACACACACCAAAACACACACCCAAACACAAAACACACACCCAAACACACACCCCAACACACACCCCAACACAAAACACACACACTCCAACACACACACCCCAAAACAAAACACACACACCCCAACACAAAACACACACACCCCAACACAAAACACACACCCCAACACAAAACACACACACCCCAACACACAACACACACTCCAACACAAAACACACAAACTCCAATGTGGACTTATATGGACCTCCGAACTGTCTTTAATAAAGTTTCTACTACTACAACACACAACACACGCCCCAACACATGACACAAACACCCCAACACAAAACCCAAACACACAACACACACCCCAACACAAAAAACACACACTCCAACACCCCAACACAAAACACACACACCCAAACACAAAACACACACCCCAACACAAAACACACACACCCAAACACACAAGACACACCCAAACACAAAACACATACACACACCAACACACAACCCACACTCAAACACACAACACACACACCGAAACGACTGGGAAGACAAAGAACCATCAGCCCCTAGTCTAATACCACTCTGCCTGCCTCTCTTATTTACCCATTAGGCCTCATTTAGACACACGCACACACACACACACACACACGCACACACTGCGTAGATGCAGGGGGACAGGGGCCATCAGCGGTGTGTAAAGATGATTAACGCAGGTTGGGACAGACACACAGACACACACACACACACACACACACACTCTGCGCCTCCTCTGCACGCGGTCTGAATGACCTCTCCTGGGGCCTCCCCCGGCTCAGGGGCCCGAAGATGAGACTGTCAATTTGGTTTGGCAGCACATTACCAGCACAGGGGAGGACAGGGGGATGAGAGGAGAGGGGGAGATGGGGGGGTGTAGGAGAGGGAGGGGAGAGAGGGAGAGGTGGAGGGGGGGGGGGGGGGGGGGGGGGTGAGATGGGGGTGGAGGATGGGGTGTTAGAGGAGAAGCTGGAGTGAGAAGGAGAAGGGGGGGCGGGGGCAGAGAAGTTGTATTTGAGGAGGGGCAGATGGAGAGAGAGAGAGAGAGAAAGAGAGAGAGAGCGGGGATAGCGCCGGCATCGGGAGGGATGGAGATGGAGGGATGGAGAGATGGAGGGATGGAGAGCTGGAGGGATGGAGAGATGGAGGAGGGATGGAGAGATGGAGGAGGGATGGAGAGATGGAGGAGGGATGGAGAGATGGAGGGGTGGAGAGCTGGAGAGATGGAGAGCTGGAGGAGGGATGGAGAGATGGAGGGATGGAGAGCTGAAGAGATGGAGGGATGGAGAGATGGAGAGCTGGAGGGATGGAGAGGGAGGGCAGGGAAACGGGGCGACGTGGCCGCGGACGGCGCGGGAGCAGAGACGGCGTTCCAGAGCTGCCTCATGCACGCCGTGGGGCGGGGGAGGGGGGGGGGGGGGGGAGGGGGGGGTTTGGGGGGTCTTCGCTAACGTCTGTTCAGACGCCAGGACCACAGGCGCTCTCACCCCGACTAGCCGTCGTACATCATCCCCTCCCAGACACATCAATAATACCTGCTTTATTACTGCTCACATCTTTCCCCCCCACCTTCTCATTCACAGTGATTTGTAGTTGATAGATGAGCGCGGATGAGAGCGGAGGTAGACCCTGGGTGGTTTAATATCATCCGCCTGGCGTTGACGCCACGCTCTCCGCCCCCTGCTGTGCCTCGCTCTTGTTCCTGTGTGGTGACAGTGTGAATGTACTGTGACAGCGCATGCGTTTACTGTACAGGGAGTCAGCGGTTCTAGCGCAGGGTTCCACTGCAGGGTTCCACTGCACTTCCTGCACTGCAATTAGAATGTGTGAGTAATGAAAGACTGGAGCTGATTGGTAGTTTAAGGACATGTCACAAAGGCTCCGCCTACCTCAGCATCATCAACAGCATTCCGCCCCCCCACCGCTTTGGCCAATCGAAGGCATTAGCCGCCGTTTCGAACCAATCAGAGCCAGCCTGCTGACCTACCCCTTGCGAAAGCCTTTACCCGTCGATTAGAATCCAATCAGATCAATGCAATACGTCTCAACGATCCCCTGATCCCCGGTGCGGGTCGGTGCAGCGCGTCCTGAGAGCGCTGGGTTCTCCAGGGTTCTCCCCTGGCCGGCCTTGTGCACACATGCCTCCGACCACGCAGGGGTTGCATTGCAACAGACTCTGAATCATGGCTGCCATATTTCAGCCATAAGCCGGCACCATATGGCCGCAACTCCACTATCAAAGCAGGAAGAGGCCAACAAAGGATTTATATTGTCTTTCTGATCCCAGGCCCAGTATATGGATGTAGTATATTTTCCACCCTCTTTTTCACACACACACACACACACACACACACACGAGCGCGCGCGCGCACACACACGTACACACGCATGCCCGTGCGCGCGGTGACGGCCGCGGCCGATCGATTGGCCACACTCTCCCTCCTCTCCCCCGGACGCTGAGGATGCTGGGGTGGACGCTGGTTGCCTGGACAAGAGAGAGAGAGAGAGAAAGAAAGAGAGAAAGAAAGAGAGAAAGAAAGAGAGAGAGAGAGAGAGAGAGAGAGAGAGAGAGAAAGAGAGAAAGAAAGAAAGAAAGGGTCCCTCAAATGAATGTATTTTTACCTCTTGCAGGAGAATGTCGGATAGGGAAGTTAATAATTAAAGGCGAGGGGCCCTTTAAGACCGTCTGCCCAGACACTGCTGGTAAGCTCTACCGTCCCTTGTGACTCCATTTTGTTTCCCGTCTGGCTACAGTTGGAACCCCTTATTTGTTATATGGTTTCACACCTTACCGTAACACCCCCCCCCCCTCCAAACTCTTCCCCCTTCACCCTTTTGCATGCCACCCTCCCCCCCTCCCACACCCACACACACTCCCTCGCATCGCACACACACTGGATGTACAGTATAATCATTCCCTTTTGATTTTTTTAGTCATTAAGTGTGAGTCCAGATTGGCCATGTCTCAAATTGGTGAGTCGTTGTTGAGAGGGGGGGAGGGACTCCTCCCTCGGCCTGAGATGGCAACTGTGGAACAGAGAGAGAAGAGCTGTTGAATTCGACTTGTCAAACACAGTCATTCTCAAAGGGGGGATAGTACGACCATGATGTGTTTCTAAGGGGGGGGGGGGCGGGGGGTTTTGCTGGATTAAGCCCCTCCCCCAGTAAGGAACCAGTGTGATAAGGCCGTCAAGGCCAGGTGCTAATACGCTGTCCAGTTCCTCTCGATTACCACATTACCAAATGAATCCAATCAATTGATAGACTGCCGTTCAATATGGTGAGTGTATAATCCAGTCAGTCTATTGGGTTGGATGGGAGTCGGGGCAGTGAGCAGCGCTGATGACAGGAGTAACCTAAACAGACTAGCCTGAGACGCTCTCTCTCTCTCTCTCTCCCTTCCTCTCTGTCCCTCTTCCTCCCTCTCTCTCCCTCCCTCTCTGTCCCTCCTCCTCCCTGTCTCTCTCTCTGTCCCTCCTCCTCCCTCTCTCTCCCTCTCTCTCTCTGTCCCTCCTCCTCCCTGTCTCTTCCTCCCTCTCTCTCCATCTCTCTCTCTCTGTCCCTCCTCCTCCCTCTCTCTCCCTCTCTCTCTATCCCTCCCTCTCTCTGTCTGTCTGTCCCTCCTCCTCCCTGTCTCTCCCTCTCTCTCTTTCTATCTCTCTTTGGGTAGAGTTTAGTGGTTAGATAGTGGCTTGTTTCTGATGCGTAATTGAGGTGTTGTGTGAGGTTAGGTGTTGTTACTTTAAAAGACAAATGGAGATTTTATTTTTTTGACCACAGTTTTTTTTACTGAAGTGTTGAGACTCGTACGTTGCAGGGTAACGCAGCCAGGCGAGAACGAAAACCCTTTCTTTTCAACTCACAATTCTAATCTAATTTATGCACATCTTTATTCACGTTCCAGGCATCGTCCATGTTTTATCACACACCGTAAAGGCATCTAAACACCCACGGCTTGCTGTGAGAGTGCACTGCAGCGTGACATGTCTGAAGGCGAATGTTTTCCGCGACCGCGACCAATGACGATGTGCTCTCCGTCTTGTCCACCCCCCTTCCTCCCCCCTCTCAGACACAGCTCCAACATCAACCTCCACCGCAAACTACTGACCAAAGAGCTGGACGACATCGTCCTGGACCCCCAACTCACCCCGCTGCCCAAGGACCTGCGCGCCGAGTTCCTCGCCAAGATCTACGCCGGTCACCACCTGGGCCTGGACGCCATGGCCGGGCCGGGCATCGGGGGTGGCGGCCTCGGGGGGGGCGGTGGCGTGGGGCTGAGCCGCGACGCCAGCTCCCCGTCGTCGGGCAACGACTTCCCCCACCACCACCACCACCACCACCCCCTCCACCACCACAACCACCACCACCACCAGGGCGTGCTGCACCACCACCAGCACACCAACGGCTTCTACCGCGGCGGCCCGGCCCACGACTGCATGGTCCTGGACCTCAGCACCGCCTCCAGCATCCAGTCCAGCGGCAGCATCCACTCCTCGCGGGAGTCGGACGACGGCAGCGACGAGGGCATCCTGCTGGATGACCTGGAGGAGGAGGAGGAGGAGGAGGGGGAGGAGGAGGAGGAGGGGAGGGGAGGGGGCGCCAGCGACGGCGAGGACTGCCCCCGGAACGCCGAGGGCGGCAGGCGACGGCAGCGCCCGACGACGGTGGCGGCCACGGGGGGTCTACGGGACGAGGTCGGCGGAGGGGGAGACGGAGAGGAAGGGCGCGTGGGGAGGGGGGAGGGCGCGACGGCGGCTTCGGACCGCTCCTCCTCGCCCATGCTCCTCTCGTCCGCCGCCCCGGGGGCTGGCATCCTGTGTAACATCTGCCACAAAATGTACAGCAACAAGGGGACCCTGCGCGTGCACTACAAGACTGTGCACCTGCGCGAGATGCACAAGTGCAAGGTCTCCGGCTGCAACATGATGTTCTCGTCCGTGCGCAGCCGGAACCGCCACTCGCAGAACCCCAACCTCCACAAAAACACGCCCTTCGCCGCCATGATCGACTGATAGCCCTGCCGTGGCCCCGCCCCTTTTCTCTCCCTCCTCCTGTCCCGAACCTCCCCACCCCAGTCAGCTCATATGCATTTCCTGAACTAGTATATACTGGTAAGGTGCCAGTGTACTATACTAAACTAGTATGTACTGGTACAGTGTCAGTGTTCTGAACTAGTATGTACTGGTAAGGTGCCAGTGTACTATACTAAACTAGTATGTACTAGTGAGATGCCAGTGTTTTGAACTAGTATGTACTCGTACAGTGCCAGTGTACAATACTAAACTAGTATGTACTGATACAGTGCCAGTGTACTATACTTAACTAGTATGTACTGGTACAGTGCCAGTGTACTATATTAAACTAGTATGTACTGGTACAGTGCCAGTGTACTAATACTAGTATGTACAGGCAAGCAAGGCAGTATTCTCCCTCTCCTGCTCCACTAATGTCAGTACCCCACATTTCCATGCCCCTTCAGTGAGATTGTGACTATACAGTATATATGTTTATGAAGCGAACAAGAGAAGCTCTTCATGCGTTGAGACCTTTTCACCCTTTGACCTTTCCTTCTTTGGAAGAACAGGAAGAGACACTTGAGAGTGGACAGCCTCCCCTTTATTCCAGACTGGCTCCACCCACTTTCCCATTTAGCCCCGCCCCCCCTCCCCCCGTCTCCGTAACTCCTCCCACTCGTTCTTTGTTTATCTTTGTCCATCTCCAAAGAATCTATTCAAACTCTTATTTGTGACTTTTGCCTGCAGAAATGATACTATTGAAGAAAAAGAAGAAAAAAAAAAGAAAAAAAAAAAGATGAAAATCTCTCGTTGTATTTGTGTAATGATGATAGCTTTTAAAGGAACCCCTTACAAGAGCATGATGGCTTCATTTGTAAATAATGTCCCAAGAGGCTTTCGGTGTAAAACAGTTGTATTGATGGTTGTTTGCTTCTTTATTTTTGGGGGGGTTTTGTTCTGTTTTTTTTTTTCTCCTGTTTTTATGTTACAGTGCAGTTCTTTCAGCTGTGAGGTAGGAGAGAAGAGGTAGCATCTTACTTAGCTTGACTCATTTATGTTAGCTTCAAAAACACATTTTTTAAACTGAGAACTAGAAAATAATAATTAAAAAAAAGAATATCATGTGACTTGTTTTATCTACTTGTTAGATATGCAGAGGTTGCCTGCATGCTTTTTCGGCTCCTTACACCAATTCTCATTCTGTTTCTTTCTTGTTTTGTTACGTTTATAGCTTTAGTATTCAAATTCAGTTTTTTGCACTTTGCAACTATACATGGGGATGTGTAATATAATTACAAGGAGGGCTTTTGTGATGGTTGGTTTCTACCATGTTCCTGTAGTCGTTATTGGTGACCAATGCCAAGGGAGATGACTGTACCTTTAGCATTTATTGTGCCAGTTTTTTTTTTTCTGTTGTTGTTTTGTTTGCACGCGTTTCAGTTTCAAAGGCTTTTTCACAACAGGAAGATCCATGAAGTCCGGAACCTAACCCAACATGTAGCCCCACTTCTCAAATATCCTTTTTTGAAAGTGTCTCCAAGTTCAAAGTACAGTATTTTTTCTTCTTTGACCAGATGCAGTATACGTGACTGAATTCAAACTGCAGATGGTTCTGAAAAACTGCAGAATATTTCAAAAGTATTAAGGAATTTGTTTATTTTTTTGGTTCGAAGAGTAACTTGTGTTTAGAGTGTTTGGCTGTGAAGTATTATCACAATAATTTAGATTTGAGGTAAAATAGGCAAACCTTTCTACTGCATGTGGTGCTGGTAACCTAACCTACCAGTGGTTGCCATGTTTCCATTCTGAAAACCTCTTTGCAAAGCAATGGGTGTCTTAACGAAACTATATAACTGTCCCGTTGACTTTAAAAAAAGAAAATAGTCCTTCAACTGTGACCAAAAAAAGAGGAAGTGTCAAAAAATGTTTTTTTGTTTTTAATCCGCTCTAAGTTGTAGTTGTACTGTATTCTTACACCTCATTGAATTGATATGATGCACTTGAGTCTTAAACCTTTTTGCTGTGATATTTGGTATCAAGTTTCCATTGCTGAGCTACACAAGCCTGTTCTGTGAAATGCTGCCATTTTCTGGCTGATTTCAGAAGGGTTATATAAGTGGCCACTTCCCAGTGTCTCCAGAAAGATGTTAAGGTACCGATATTTCCAGTATGACAGGACAGGAACGTAGTCAGGGGAACATGGGTATTTATTAGTGGCTGATTTTATCTTCATACAGATGTCTTGTCCAATATGAATACCATTTTGTAAAAAGAAAACAGAGACAGGTTGGTCTTCATTTTAACGCATCGAGTTAACGGTCGTCATTGTGTTGTCGTGTGATACAAGAAGACAAATCTCTCTTTTCTCGAACGGTGCTTCAGTCGGTGGATATAAAAACACAACAGCCACAGTGTTTCCGCGCGTGGCGTGCAGTATTCAAACCCTTTCCACGGATACATCACAGTATATCCATACTGAACATTTGTAATATGACTTGAGCCCTGATCATCACTCCTCCATGTACTAGCTGCTGGTCCCACGACTAGAATTTCTCTCCTTCTCATCTGTCTCCATTACAACTCCACCACACTGCCACTTCTCTCCCCTCTCTTTTCCTGAAGGGAGAGAGAGAGAGGGAAAGAGAGAGAGAGAGGGAGAGAGAGAGAAGGAGAGAGAGAGAGAGAGAGAGAGAGCGATAGCTGAGCCTGATGGAAAGGTTTGCAGAGGTGGAGGCTGACTGGAGTGGAAGAGGAGGATGACAGGGAGGATCATTAAAAATGTGCTGCTCCTCCGTTACCTGGGGGCGTCCTCCCTTCTCTCCCCCTCGTTCTCCCCCCCCCCCCGCTGCTGATCTGTCTAATAACTCACTTGTCACTCCGCTGCGCCGCCAGACGCAGATGTTGCTGACAGCGCTGTGACACCGGCAGAGAGATCCAAACCACTTCCTCCCTCCCTCTCTTTCGCTCTCCATCCCTCCCTCTCCCCTCCCTCCCTACCCTCTCTGTCTCACTCTGCCCCCTCCAAACCCAAGACGCCACTCACACCCCCCCCCCTCCCTATAGCGAGGGTCCTATAGGGACTCAGTCTAATAGTGTGTGGTTAAGTTCACCGGACGGCCAGGATGCTGAGAAAAGGGGGACATGTAATTGCCTGTTTGTCCCAAGCGAAGGGTAAATTGAGTACGGGAACCCTCGTCTTGTCCCTGGAGTGAGTCCCAGGCTGAGGAGGGGGGTACGGACTCACTGCCTCGCTCTCTCACAACCCCCTCCTCCGAACCTCGCACCCCCCCCTACCCCCCACCACCATCCCCCTGGCCCCCTGGCAAATACAAAAGTGCCACTCTAGAAACCCAGCTGACAGCTGTCTCTCCTCTCTCTCAGACACACACAGACACACTCATTACACACACACACACACACACACACACACACGCGCGCAAACACACAAACACTTCAAACTAACAGGCCGGTGGGGATGACAGCAACAAGAGGACTTGTTAACCTCGGGTGATGGAAAGACAGGGCCAGAGAGAGGGATGAGATGAGGAAGAGAGAGAGACAGAGAGAAGTATGGAGAGAGAGAGAGAGGGGGGGGGGCTTATCCCCAATCCCTTCGCACCGAGCCAGTCAGCGTGTCCGGCCTTTTATTATTATTTTTTTTTTTTTTGCCCGGCCCTCGCTTGCTTCGCGTCCCGCGAGCGGAGAGAGAGAGAGAGAGAGAGAGAGAGCGGAGTGCCCGCGGCGTCGGACGGCGATGGAATTCACTGATCCGCCGCAAAAGCCTCTCTCGCACATCGCAGGGCCCGAACAGCAGGGCGCCCCGGCGCGAGGAGGGAACAGCAGAGGCCTTGAGGGGGCCTGGGCGCCGCGGCCAAACCCGCAGAATGTGGCGCGTAGAAGGGGGGGGGGGGGGGGGGGGGGGGGGAAACGTGAGAGGGGCGCTGCTGCGCCCAGGGAGCTCAGAGTGGTCTTAACGAAGCGCCCGACCCCAACCCTCACAATTCCCTCAGAGCCCCGATCAGAGGAGAATTAAGGAACTGGCTCGGAAAAATATTCCCTGTGTCCCCCTTCCAACGCTTCAGTCAGTGATCGGTGTGTGTGTGTGTGTGTGTGTGTGTGTGTTTGTGTATGTGTGTGTGTGTGTGTGCCAGAGTGCAAAAAGAGAGAGCATAAGGGCTTGGGTTCCCTAACGGTCACTCGGTGCTGACCTCGCGGTCTCTGGTAGGTCTCCCTCCCGTCTCTCCGTCTCTCCCCGGGGACTGTGTCCATGCCAGCGCCGGCTTGAGAGCTCTGCGCTCTGAAAGGCTGCAAATGAGCTGAGAAAACCGCCCTGACACCGAAGACTGGCCAGAGAGAGAGAGAGAGAGAGAGAGAAGGGGGGGGGGGGGGGGGGAAGAAAGGGACTGGGCTGAAAAAGTGGTCTGGCTGGGACCTCACGGCAGTCACTTAACAAGACAGGAGGAGAGAAAGAGAGAAACAGGAAGAGAGAGAGAGAGAGAGAGAGAGAGTAGCTGGGCCAGGACTCCCCAGGACACCACGCCAGCACTCCTTGATTGCCTGCTGGAAAGCCATCGAGCCCGTCTTCACTCCCCTTCCTCTCCTCCTCCTCTCCCTCGCTCCACTGAGAAATGACCATCAATTTCCTCCTCTCCTCCGAGAGGCCCTGGGAGCCAATCTTCCGCCCCTCTCTTCCTCTTCCCATCTCTCCCCTTCCCTCTCTCCAGCCACGGGGGGGGGGGGAGCGGCCCAGCGCGGCACCTGGCCCAAGCCACAAACTGCCTCCCCCTCCTAAAACCCTCCCCCAGCCTGCCGGGGTCTGAGTGAGACTTTAATATTTAATCAGAGGACCGTCAAGCGCCGGTTACTCCTAATACCACATAACACAGAGAGAGAGAGAGAGAGGGAGAAAGAGAGAGAGAGAGAGAGAGAGAGAGGGAGAGAGAGAGAGAAGGAGGAGGGGGGTTGACGACAATAGAGCAGGTGATGTTTAGTGACCCGTTAACCATCGTAAGCTCGTGTCCACTTTGTCACGGGAGCCGCGGCATGCGACGCTAGAATGCATCTTTGAAGGGGGGGTGGAGAGGCGCCGCCCATATTGTAGAAGGGATTCAAGAGAGCTGGAAATGCATAGGTGTATTGTTAGGGTCTAAATGATCTCCCCTCATAGCCCTCAAACTGGAAACTACAATTCATCAGCACCCTATCCTGAAATGAGAAACAACACAAAATGAAAAGTACGATTACTTTTTCTTGGTCTTACAATCATATCATTATTTCTGCAAAAAACATTAACACCCAAAATATTTTTTGCGACACACCAATCTTTTTATATATATAGTATATATATAAAATATATAGTCTTTCCACAATAATAAATAAGCTTGAAGAATTTTATTTGTTGATGTTTTTTGTGTGAAAGTGTTTGTGCTAAAGGCTCATGTCACCACGACTACCCTCACATCCTTCTAGCTGTTTCTCTTTACGCTGGCATCGCGTCACTACACTACAGATTAGCACCCTACACTACAGATTAGCACCCTACACTACAGATTTGCCCCCTACACTACAGATTAGCACCCTACACTATAGATTAGCCCCCATACAGTACAGATTACTCCCCTAACACTACCGCTACACTATAGATTACCCCCCTAACACTACACTATAGATTACCCCCCTAACGCTACACTATAGATTAGCACCCTAATGCTAACGTTACATGACAGGTTAGCCCCTTAATGCTACACTACAGATTAGCTGCCCAAAACTACTGCTACACTACAGATTAGCCCCCTAACGCTACACTACAGATTAGCCCCCTAACGCTACACTACAGATTAGCCCCCTAACGCTACACTACAGATTAGCTCCCTAATGCTAATGCTACACAACAGAGTAGCCCCCTAATGCGACCACTAGTACAGAGTACTACCGTTACAATACAGGAGTTTGCACCACTTTGCTTTTCACAGCGGTGACGTGGGTAGCTCGGTGAATCCTCTACGTACCTTAAACCGGTCATTCTCATTAACAGACTGGAGGAAGAAAAATAGAAAAAAGGTCCTCTTTTTTAATTGTCTTTTTGTTTTGCTTTCCTTGTATTTTGTGGTTTTTTTCTGTATCATAACTGTCTATGGTTTTTGCATAAAATGCATAAGGGTTTTGGGATGTAAATGGAATTTTATTCATATTTTGTCCAAATACCTCTTGTAATTTGTATCAGAATTCTTGTACAATTTTTATATTAAAGATTTATCAGTCACTGGCAATTTGGATGTCAGTTTTCTTTGAAAGATATTTAATTAGGTATTCTATCATAAAGTGGCTATGATCAGAAACTATATTTCACCATACTTTCAAATGATTCTGTTTTAGACTTATAATAATTAAATAAAATTTATCTGTTTAAATAATTAAAGACAATTTATTTGCATTTAAATTAAAATTCGCTTGAATTGACTGAAATTAAAGATTTTGAGCCCAGCCCCAGTGTGCAGAGGGGTGCAATGAGGCGGCCATTTTGTGAGAACCCAGGGTGAGCAGCAGAGAGGGGACAGTCTGTCAGTCAAGCAGCTCCCTCCAAGCTGAGGTGATTTCAGAAGGTTTTTACCGGCCCTCTCTAATTGGCCAGTGATAAGAATGACTGGGGAAAAGGCTATCTTGACCAATTACCGGCCGATTAGATTAATGGAGTCATTTAAAGACGAGGCGTATGAAGACCAGCGCTGCTTCTGTTAGCGTATGAGAGCGGGGGTCAGCGGAGCACGGAGGACAAACTTGATTTGCGCAGGTTTGCGTTCGTAGTGCTGTCAGAAGAGGATGGTGGTAAGTACTGGGCTGTAGCGATAGTCAAATAACGGCAGTTGATCAATAGACCAAAAATAGACCGTTGTGAGGTTTTAGAATTACTACTGCATCTCTCTGAGGGAATATTTTCGAAATACCATGACTTTCACTTTGACTTTTGAAATGTTGATTTCACTGTTATTTTTAGGTTTAAAAAAAAATATGACCAGGTTGAATTATGACCAAAAAATACAAAATAAACGGTCAACAGTCAGCAGAGTGACCTGTGTGTGTTATCAACACAGCTGACATCATTAGCCTCTGTGGTGGCGGTCGGATTACAGATGGATACCAGCGAGCAGCTGCCCGCCTCGTCTGCCTGGGGGGTGTGTGTGTGTGTGTGTGTGGTGTTAGCTCCGGTCCCAACCCTGGGGGGGGGACACAACCCCCTCTGCCTGCCGGTTATGCAGGGAGCGAATCAGAGCTGTTATTGACCTTGGATAAGACGCCGTTCCTCTCTGTCACCCGCCCGTGCTCTCTCTCTCCGTCGATACTACTGACCCCCCCTAGTGGAATAGCAGGGTGGGAGGGTATTGATTATCCTCGCGGGTGGGGCGGGGGTGTTAGCATGGACAGAAAATACTCTGACAATACACACACTCACTCATGCACACACACACACACACACACACACACACACACACAAATACGTACTGTACACACACACTCACCGATCTAAATACGGTCTCACACACTCATACACCCGCACAGAAATACACTCACCTACCTACCCACACACAGTCTCTCTCTCACACACACATATACACACACACACACACACACACCACCTGCGCACAAATACACAAACACTCACTTACCTACCTACACACGCCCCCCCCCCCCAGTAGTGACAGCTCCCACTAGGGACGCTGGGATCTGCTCTGCTCCCTCCTGCTACATAACAAACGCCTTGTTCTGGCGGCGGCCGGCCATCGATTGGCCTGACAACCTCACCACACCTCCTCTGACCTTTCAGATGGGGAGGGGGAGGTGGAGGGGGGGGGGGGCTCTGGACAGAGAGACAGACGGACTGATCAGGACTGCGTCTGACAGGGGTTGAGGGGATGGGGGCGGGGGGGCAGAAATGTCTGTCTGGTTGTCTGAATGTCTCTCTCTCTCTCTTTCTCTCTCTCTCCCTGACTGTCTAAATCACTCTCATGGTCTGACAGAGCCGCTGTCTGTCTGCCTGCCTGTCTGTCTGTCTGTCTGTCTGTCTGTCTGTGTCTGTCTGTCTGTCTCTCAATGAGGCCTTTACCTATTTTATGCACCATCCAATGCATGTGAGTGGGGTTGCGTGTGTGTGAGGGAGAGGGAGAGAGAGGGAGAGAGAGAGAGAGAGAGAGCGTGGCCGTAAATGCCACTAGGGTCTTAGAGAGGAGGTGTGTGCGCGGGGTGGGGGGGGGGTACTCTTGACAGGAGCTGCCAGTTCAGCAGGACTGTCATAATTAAAGCCGGTCGTTTCCAAAGACTTCCTTAAAGGAGCTCTTCATCAGCGGTGACACAGGCGGGGGGGGTCTGGTGCTCCAGGGGACCCAGGGAGACGCGCCACGGGAGAGGTCAGCGCACTGCGGTCGGTCAGTCTGAGCCGTCGCCGTCGACGACCATGGAAGGCTGGCAGTTTTTTTTCTCCTCAAAATCCAACCAATCCGGTTCAATTTTACCCAGTGTTTGAAATGCATGATCAAATGGTGGGTGAGTCATCACACACGCGCACGAGCCTCCACACACACACACATGCACACACACACGCACACACACACACACACGCACGCACACACACACACACACACACACACTCCACACAATTCTAATCATTTGGCACGGGTCCCTACATACAGCTAAGAACAATTACCGTTCATTGAGGACTAATTGATTTTAATTGCGTTCTGTAATTGGAGAGAAAATTAGCAGAATTAAGAGCGAGCAGAAAAAGCTTTTATGTGCCACCGGTCTCTCCCATAGCCTGGCCCATCTCCCCCCTAACGCCCCCCCCCCACCCCCCGCCCCCCCACCACCCACACAGACTGAACCTCCCTTCAGTCTTGAGAGCCATCAACCAGTTAACGCCCGTCCGTTAAAGTAAAGTACCATAAATAAATATAGAAAGAGTGAAAAAAGAAAAGAAAGCGTGGTTGTGTGGAGAGCGCAGCCCGTCTCCCTCACAGCCATAAATCTTAGTGGAGTGTTGGACGAGCGGTGTGAACGGGGACTCAGCGGCAGGGCCACTCCTGAATCCTTATAAAAACCCAACTCCCGGTAGCAGGAGGCCCCCGGCCAGGATAGGCCGGCTCGTCAACGTATTAAGAGTCTCGGGGTGGTGGGGGGGGGGCGGGGGGGGCCGCATCGATCGGGGCTCTGGACCAGCGAGTCCTGCGCTGCTGGGCCGATGCTATTGACGAACCATCAGTCTTGTCCAGGAGCGCGCGGGCATGCGGCTCTCTCTCTCCACCCCGAGACCCGACTGAAGAGGGGAGAGGAGAGGGAGGAGAGGAAGGAGAGAGAGAGAGGGGTGTGTAGGGGGGGGGAGAAAAAACATCAATGGACAGTGATGGAGAGGGGGGAGGAGGGCGAGGTTGCAAGCGCAGCAGAGAGCCCACAGACCCTGTCCGGGGTTTGGGAACACTAAATTAGAAAAAAGACAAAAGGGATGAGAGCAGGAGAAACGGTAAGCAGCTGCATCGATCCAACTAGCCGTTTGGCAAATCAAACCATTACAGCTAACGCCGTCCTACTCCGGGGCGGCCATGTGGAGTGTGTGTGTGTGTGTGTGTGTGTGTGTCAGCGTCTATAGCCCCCCCCCCCCCTCCCTTCTGGGTAGAAAGTTAACGGCTGCCTGCACACACTGTTTTTGCCCGGATCCTGTTTTTGATACTTTGGATTCAAACTCAAACTTCATCTCCTCGGACTCAGCTATCCCACAAGCTGCATGGCCTTCATCCAAAACATTCAAACCCAATATCATCCTCTCCTCTCTGGACCACAAGGTGCACCAGCCCCAGTCCCTCAATCCCTCCATCCCTCCATCCCGCATTCCACCAGCATCCATCTCTCTATTTCTTCATCTCTCTCTCTCTCTCTCTCCATCTCTCTATCTCCATCGTTCCATCCCTCTCTCTCTCCATCTTTCCATTCCTCTATCTCTCCACCCCTCCATCTCTCCATTCCTCCGGTCCAGACAGACCGGATGGGAAGGAGTTAATTCAGACAGGGAGGAGGAGGAGGAGGAGGAGAGAGAAGCGCTCCTCTGGCCTCCCAGGGACAGAGTGGAGAGCTGAGCTCATCACAAACGTCTCTGCTGGCGTCCGCCGAGCGCCTAACGACCCCGACAGAACGGGAATCCCTTTTAATTAAAGAGAAGGCAGATCAGTTAGGCAGATGGCTGCCGACAAATATTAGGGAAATAGAATGTTTAATGGCCTGTGCACTTATCTGCCCCGGCACTGTTCCCCCCCGCCCCTCTCTCTCTCTCTCCTTCTCTCTCTCCCTCTCTCTCTCTCCCTCTCTCTCTCTCCCTCCGCCCAACCCCAAAACTGATAAACAGAACAGCGTCTTGTTAATCAACCTTAGAACCTTTAAAGCCGCAGATAAGGGAATAATTCGGGATCTTTGTAAATTAGCTTGAGATGCGGCTAAGACTCTTGACTCCCCCCCCCCCCCCCCCCCTCCGTACACCCACGCCACAGCTTGGGCCAGTTGGACGAGCGAGGGAGAGAGGGAGGGAGGAAATTCTATCTGTGGTAATAGCCTAGGTGCTATGGTGTGGGCAAGTTTGAGGGAGAAAAAGTACTTTTTTCCTGAAGAGATTTTTTTTTGTGCCGATTTCCAGTGATTTTGATTCCTCCTGTGGTTTGACCCTCCTGCCATCCCCTACCGCTCGCGTTCTTATCTGTGACACAGGAGAGTCACCCGCTTCCCAGGAAGTAATCTAAAGAAGGTGTGTGTGTGTGTGGGGGGGGGGGGGGGGGGGGTAGGCGGCTCTGCCGGTGGCCTGTCTGAACAGGTTAACGGGTCCTTCACCCCTTTTAAGTCAGGCACAGGCGGGGCAGCCCATGTTTATTTTGCAGATGAGGGGCTCCGGGGAGGAGGGAAGGAGGCGCGGCCGATGACGGCGATGCCAGCGGCCCCTCCTGACGAAGACGTGCGCGGAATATCACAGGGATGTTTACCACTGTTATCAGAACACGTTTCTCTTTTTTACATTTCATAAGATAACTTTCAGTCAACCCCATAAAAACTATGAATAATTCAAACCATATGGGCATTTTTAAACCAATGCAGTATAGTACACATGTACATGCGTCTGTATGTATGAATGTAAATGTTTTCTTTAAAATGTAGACACTTTTGTAAATTATGTTCTCTTTAAAATTGGCTCCAAAATCAAAATGCACACACCATGGAGAGCAAGGAGGACTATCCAAAGAGCACAGATACAGTAGCTCTCTACCGGCTCAGTCAATACTGCTCAACTTATCTCTCTGGCTGATAAGAACGCACTGGAAAGTTTTCAGGTGCTCAATCACTCAGAGAAAGAGGGATCTGGTTACTTAATCTGTGAGGAGGAGGATATGAGAGGGTGATGGCTGAAGATATCAGCTTCTGCAAACCGTGAGAGAATCATAGTAACCCCACCCTCTCCCGGCACTTATTTCAGTGGCAAAACTGTCTAACTATTTATTGTTTATTGTTGTTTATTGTTAAAAATCCCCATTAGCTTCCACGCATGGCAGCATGGAGCTCTTCCTGGGGTCCACAACATAAAGAAACAGCATGCAGTATAATAACATCCATACAAATAATATCCATACAAACATATGAAAGGATTGTAGAAAAAAAACAAAACCAGTAAAAGAGGAATGAAAAGCTGGAGTGAGGAAACGCGGCTCTGTCGCTGCAACACACGTTCACATCCTTCCACAGCCAAGTATTCCCTCTGAGATAAATCAATCTGAAGTCATACTTGAAAATGATGGATGAGCGCCTGGTGTCTAACCTATTGGGTTAAGGCAGGTTCAATGGCTGCACCTTCCGCAGGGGAGCAAATCCTGCCATAACCCCCCCTCTTGCTTTCTTGTGGCCCATGTTCATCTGAAGTGACTTTAATGTCTGAGGAGCAAACTTATGAGCTTGGTGGCTCAGCGATCGACTGCTTGCTCTGCGAGTCCACCATCTACCACTGGGAAATCAGGTTCAAATCCTGCTTCAA
>NC_140253.1:3355814-3360503 GCF_949987555.1 Borostomias antarcticus
AAACACACACACACACAACATGTGAAACATAACTGAGAAGAACAAGGGGGAAAGAAGAAGAAGAATGAGAAAATGGCGGTGAGCTTTAATGCCGTGCAGGAGCCTGGCGATGCTTTTTCCGTTCATTAGTAGCACTTTGAAGTGCTTGTCTGAAGCCTCAGCTGCAGAAATCTGACGAGAGATGGCGGGTGTGTGTTTGCGGCGCGTCGTTGCTCCACTCTTCTTCTTCTCGGCTCCGGGAAGACGTGCGAGGGAGACTTGGTAACGCATACGCCCCCCCCCCCCCCCCCTCCTCCCCCGTCAAACTTGTGGTGTTGTTACCAATTGGGGGTGGAGAGCTGTGGCATTCCCACTGGCCTCAGAATACCATCATGCCCTCTGGTTTCAAATACCATCATGTCTACACTGATTCCTGATATACGCTGTATTTATAACTGCATCAACTTTGATATTGCTACTGTGCCATCAACATATTGGGTGGATTATATTCAGATTCAGATATCCTTTATTCACCATTATGTTACAGTAACATGTAGGAATTTGCTTTGGCATTTAAAGTGCGTACAGTAATTCTCTTTTCACAAATAGAGACAAGTGCAAAACCGTATATAACCGTATATATAACCGTATATATAACTGTATATAACTGTATATAACCGTATATATAACCGTATATAACTGTATCCGTATATATAATTGTATATAACTGTATATATAACCGTATATAACCGTATATATAACCGTATATAACTGTATATATAACCGTATATAACCATATATAACCGTATATACCAATTTTATGATGTACTGTACATACGGTAGTCAGACAGGATGCACAGTACAGGACAATTACTGTAGTCTATTTCAGCACTACAATAATTAATAATTATTAATTATAAACACGAGTGAGCAGCGACACAGCACACAACACACACACAACACACACAGCACACAACACACACACACACACAGCACACAACATAACACACACAGCACACACACACACACACAGCACACACACTCTTCAGAGGTCGGCGGTGGAACTTGTCCTCTGCCTTTCTCCTGTCCAGGCTGTCCTCGTCCAGGGGACGCCAGGAGCAGTGGGCAGCCCCGTCAGTGACGCCCGGGGATCAAGTCCAAGTTCTCAGTCCAGGTCCTGGTCAGGGACAGGACTACACGCACGTGCACGCGCACACGCACACGCACACACACACACACACGTTCCCTTCTCTGGCTGCTGTCTGCAGTGCCTATAAAAAGTATTCACTCCCATTGGACCTTTTCTCATTTCATTGTGTTAAATAAAATTAAAATAGATTTTAATAAATATTTATTATTTATTTTTTTGTCACTGATAAACACAAAGTACTTTATAATGTGAAAATTTGTACAAAAAAAAGTGGGGGAAAAATCAACATTTTCCTAAATTTATTGCAAATTACAAAACGTGAAAGTAATTGATTCCATAAGTATCCCCCCAGAGGTAATGTTTGGTAGAAGCACCTTTGGCAGCAATTACAGCTGTGAGTCAGTTTGGGTAAGTCTCCATCGGCTTTGCACATCTGGACGCTGCAATTGTTGCCCACTCTTCCTTGCTAAATTGCTCGAGCTCTATCATGTTGGATGGGTGCCATTGGTGAAAAGCAATTTTTAAGTCTTGCCACAGGTTCACGATTGGATTGAGGTCTGGGCCATTCCAGGAGAAAGATTTGTATTTTATTTTTAAGCTTTTGGGTGTATGTTTTGAGTGAAACTCCCGGGTCTCGTGCAGAATGCAACAGGTTTTCCACCAGAATTTCTCCAATTACTCCATTAATTTTGCTCTCTGTCTTTGTGAGTTTTCCAGTCCCTGGTGCAGAGAAGCGTCCCCCTAACACGATGCTGCCACCCCCATGCTTCATGGTAGGGATGGTGGTGTTAGGCTTCGGCTAAACATAGCGCTTGGCGTCGAGGCCAAAAAGTTTAGGATTCTAGTCTCATCAGACCATAGAATATTCTTCCTCTTGGAGTCAGAGTCCCTCTGCTCTCAGGTCTGCTTATTACTCTCACATAAAGTCCAGATTTGTCCGGGCTCTCTGGGATATTCGACGCCTTGGAAATCTTTTATCCTCCCCCTGATTGGCGGTTCTCAAGAACCTTGTCCCGGATCTGTCTGGAATGTTCCGTGGTGTAGTCTGAGTTCTGGAATGCACTCACCAACTGTGGGATCACCCAAAGAAAGGTGTATTTATTCTGAAATCATGTGAAATACCTCAACTGGGCCCGAAGGAATTATGTGACTTCCTAGGAGAATTCCTTGTGCAAGAGCTTATTTAGGTGTGTCATAGCAAAGAGGCTGAACACGTATGCAATTAACAATTCATTGTTTTTTATTTATGTCTAATTCATTTATTGTCATATTTTGGGTTTATCAGTGACAAAAATGATGAAATGTAATACATTTTGATGCCCTGTTGTGTGTTAACGAAATGTTAAATAGGGGGAAGGGATGTGTGTGTGTGTGTGTGTGTGTGTGTGTGTGTGTGTGTGTGTGTGTGTGTGTGTGTGTCTGGGGGGTTGAGAGGCACAGTACTGGGATGAGAGGACTGTTGGGGGTGCATGACCCTTTCCTTATTCACCCCACTCGCCATCCTACACACACACACACACACACACACACACACACACAAACTCCGACCGTCAACCCGCTAAGCCCCCCTAAATCAGATAAGCTGCCCGTGTGGCTCTCACGGCCAATCAGAAGCCAGTATGGCGTGGCCGGTATCAAGGAGCTGCCAACCCTTCATCAGGGGGACTTCAAAGCCCTCAGACGGGGATGCTGGCATCCCTGCACACTGGCCCCTCACCCCCCACCCCCCACCCCGTCCCCCTAACCCCCCACCCCGTCCCCCCACCCCGTCCCCCGGACCCCCACCCCCACGAGCCAGGGCTGGGTGATGTCATTATCGGGGTGTTAGCCCCGACCTGAAGAAGCACTACTCACTTTGAAGCTGCTGGGACTTTAGCTGCGAATCTTTCTTTCCTGAAAGCTCTCTCTCCCCTCTCTCTCTCTGCTCGCATAGAGACGTACACACACACACACGCACACACACACACACACACACACACACACACACACACACACACACGCACACGCACAAGAAGGAAGGAACACATAATGCAAACATGCAAACATACTGTATAGAGATAAGATGTCTCATGCCGACCCACACAAAACAGACAAATCAAGGTTTTGGGTGTCGACTAAACTCCCATCCTTTTTATTTTCAGCTCTCTCCCTCTCCCTCTGTCTATCTCTCTCTCTCCGTCTCTCTCTTCACACCCCCTCCCTCTCTCTCCCTCTTGCTTTCCCTCTCTTTTTCTCTCTCTCCCTCTCTCTCTTCACCCCCCTTTCTCTCACCCTTTCTCTTGCTCTCCCTCTCCCTCCTCTCTCCGCCGTCTCAGTGTAGTACAGAACCCTACAGTAAAGTGTAGTACAGTACAATGGTGTACAGTATAGCAAGGTTCTTTTGGCTCTCAGTACAGAGACAGTCTTAGACTGAGACCTAGCCACTTTCTCAACCTCCTCCCTCCACCACCTCCTCCTTCTCTTCCTCCACCTCATCCTCCTCTTCCTCCTCCTCCCCCTCTCCTCCTGCTCCTCTCCTCCTCTTCTCCTCCTCCTCCTCTCCTCCTCCTCTCCTCCTCCTCTTCTCCTCCTCCTCAGTGGTGATGCCCGCCCACCCCGTTCCTCAGCCCCTACATCAGCACTTAGTGGACATCTGCGCTGTGCCAGCCCGCTCCATATGCCGCTGCGGTTAGAAGACAAACGACCGTGTCTGGGCCCTGCCGCGCCCGCGTGTGTGAGTGTGTGTGTGTGTGTGTGTGGTGCCACCGGGGCACTGGGCCGGGCCGGAGATGGGGGGGGTTGAGAGGGGGGCCTGGGCAAGGAGATGGGTTAGCCTGGGAGAGGAGGCAATTAGCAATCCAAACTGGAGAGAGGGTGGAGGGGGGGGGGGGGGGGGGGGGGGCGGCGAGGCCAACCACACAGACGGGCTTTGTAGCGCCGCGACCTTGACACGACTTTGCGTTCGCACAGAAACGCCACTTTTCTCTGATTGCGTAGAAACCACACACTTCGCCCCACACTGCGACAGTTGGATTTCCCCGACGCCAGCCGGGGGCCCCTAAACTGACCAGTAAATCACCCTCCCCCCCCCCCCCGACTAGAGAAGTCGATTAAAATCATTTTATACCAAAAGAAAAAAAACTTTCGCGGCCGGGGGGGGGTGGGGGGGCGCTTCGGGTCAGGGGTTTGTCATGTTCGAGTCCGTGCACATGTTGTACGCGGGGGTTCGGCTGGGATGGGGGTGGGTTGGTGGTCGGGGGGGTGGAGGGCGGGGGGTTATGGAGGTTCGAGGGGTGGGACGTAATAACTCTCAGATCGCCACACATGGCTCCATACACGCGAGGCCCTGTCCAGCTCAGCTTGAACAGGAGTGGGAGGGAGGGAGGGAGGGAGAGAGGGAGGGAGAGAGAGAGGGAAAAAGAGAGGGATGAGAGAAGGTGTGCAGGGAGAGAGAGAAGGGAGGCATAGCAGTATTCCCCGGGTGCGGACGCTGGCGGAGGAACAGAGAGGTGTTTTTTGGCGTTGTGTTGCATGCTGGGAACGGTGGGCTATAAAAAGACAAAGGAGGCATCAGGCCATGC
>NC_140253.1:3365703-3375703 GCF_949987555.1 Borostomias antarcticus
CCATAAACACATTAGCTGTGCCGCTGCGCTGCTGGCTGATTAGATCTGCAGCCTGGCAGTAAAGACTGCAGAGAGAGAGATAAGGTTCTACTCTTTAAACACTGGCAGATCCTCCCTTGTGTTATTATTGATGATGCATCAGCTTACATATTGGGCCATTGCAGGGAAAGACTTCTGGACAAGGAAGATGACAGCTAATGGAGTCCGTTAGAGAGTGCCTGGGTGCAGGATCAGGTTCAAATGGATTCCTGGTTACCGTTTCCGTGTAATGCGATTGGACAAACGAACACGCCACAATAAAGTGCTGCTTAAGGTACAGAAATGTGTTTAAACGGGGGGGGAGGGGATAACTGACGACAAAGCGAGAGAATGTAGCACACGGACGGGGAATAGCATTAGCGCGCCATTTGTCTGAGTTACCTGAAACCCAACGGAAACTTCCACGAGAGATCCTGGGTGATGGGTAGGAACTATAATGTGATGGCAGTGGGGACCGCTTACAAGGTTACACGCACAGATGGACTACAAGAACAATTGCCTGCGATACGATAGCATACTTGGGAAGGATAAGAACATCAAGTTAATGATCAAGAGTGCCGTGTATTCAGTAATATGATCATGTTCCCTGAACTTTAAATTGACGGTGAAGCGCAGGCCTAATGGCTTCTTCTTTTGTGTATTTTTAATGGAGGTTGGCAAACAATTTTGATGGTGCACTTCCGCGAATGGTCCAGCTACTGCAATGCATTTGAGACGCTGGCACTGTTAGTAGGCCAACGCTCGTCCAATCAGAAGAGCATAATGGCGATTGGGTAATGAATGCGGGAAGGAAATCATCGGATGGACTTTCAACGATCGGAAAAAAAGAGTCCCCGATCTTTTCTTTGCATCAGAAACAATTAACATAGATTTGGGCTTTGATTTATCACCCAACTGCTTCATCCACGCGACCATTATCTGCCTGAGTCTTAACCCTGATGGCGTCATTATCACCGGAGCTTCAGGAGAGAGAGAGAGAGAGAGAAAGAGAGAGAGAGAGAGAGAGAGAGAGAGAGAGAGAGAGAGAGAGTGAAAGAGAGTGAAAGAGAGAGAGAGAGAGAGAGTGAAAGAGAGAGAGAGCGAAGACAGTGAGGGAGGAAGAGGGGGAGGGAGGAGGAGGGACAGACGTTACTGTTGAATCAAAGACAACTGCGTCGTCCCGCCCGTCCCCCCGTCCCCCCGTCCCCCCCCCCCAGCGATCCCGTGCTTCTTGGCCGACACCGGGCCTCGCTTGTGTTCGGCAGACAAGCCGGATTGACACAAAGTCAAGCTGATAATTAAATTACATGCGTTGCGGCAACCCCGAGATACACCAAATCATTAGCACATGTAAAGAGGGAGGAATGGAGGGAGGGATGGAGGGATGGAGGGAGGGATTGAGGGATTGAGGGAGGGAGGGGGAACAGCAACAGCAGCAGCGCAGGGAGAGGGAAAGGCAGGAGAACGCGCTACGATCTGCGTTTTTTCATCGGCTGCTCCATTATTATTTGACGTAATAAAGGTTAACGACAAGCAAAACATTAACGATCGGAGCGTAGTTGAGGAGAAGAGGGGGGGGGGGGTTCCAGTAAGCCTGGCCACTGATCTGTCATGTTCCCTCCCTAGCTGGACCGCGTCCCACTCCCAAAATTCATCCCGTGAGGGGGGGGGGAGAAACACAATAGACGGCGAGGAAAAACCTCATGACTTTTCCAGTTTGGCGTCTGCCCATCCATTACAACTCTAAAGGGCCTCGGACCGATCCTTTGATGTCGCTCGTCGGTACGTGCTTCGGGGGCTTGTAGTGCTTGCATGGGAGCAGTCTGTCTCAGTGACAGCGCCGCGTACACACACGCACGCACACACACTCTACACACACACACACACATACTCGCGCTATCAAACATCTGTTTAAAAGCGATTATGCTTGGCTTTTCTCAAAGGTGGGGATGTACAAACGCTTCCAGACACGAAAAAATGTTTCCAGTGCATCTGCGTGTCCCCTGAAAACCAGCCGCCAGCCGTACAAAGCCTTATTTTCCGCTGAACATTCATCTCTAGTTTAAGGATGAAAAACTCATTAACGATCCCTCGTTCCCGGCCTCCCTCCCGTCTCCAGGTCCAGTCCAGCCCGGTCCAGTCCCCCCCCCCCCCCCCACCCCCCTCTCCTCCCGTCTTAATCGAGTCAGATCCCTACCTCTGGTCGGGTCTTATCGCATCACGCCTTCTAATTGGCTGAGCGTAGGTTCGGGAGCCGGAGCGCCGGGAGCTTGACAAAAGTTATTAATTTTCACTTTGTCCGAGGCCCTGTCCCAATTAGGTCCCCCGGCTGGGGGGGCGGGGGCCGGCTAACTTGATTACAGGACACACTGATTAGTATGTAGCAGAGAGGACCCTGAATGAGAAGGAACTGGATGTGGACCAGGTGATTAGTGTTGTACCACACATAGGCCTGCAGCCGCGTGAGGTACGTGGTCTCTTACAGAACATCTCTCTCTCTCGCTCGCTCTCTCTCTCTCTCTCTCTCTCTCTCTCTCTCTCTCTCTCTCTCTCGGTTTGTCTCAACTGGAACATACTGTACACCTCTTTCACACTTTCACTTTCCACTCAAACCTCTCTCTCTTGGTCTCTCTCTGTACAGTATGTCTCCATCGATCTCCCTCTTGTTGTACTTTACCGCGTTTCTTAACTGTATCGGTACCCTCTCCCTCTCTCCTTCTCTCTCTCTCCCTCTATCTCTCTCGCTCCCTCTCTGACCAGACCCTGCGCTCATGTTATTGTCTCACACAAGATTCCTAATGTACTGTTAATGTCCCATGATGATGACCTCATAACTCAGTGCCTGGCGCTGGTCGATGTCTCGTTGTCGACTTATCGCGGTCGCTGGAGAGATCCAAACATGCGCTGCTAACCTTCTCATCCCAGTTACATCAAACCCCGAAGACTTTTAAAGATCTCAGCCCACACTGTCTTTGACATGATCAGACCTCTGGTATTGACGGAATCCACACCCCTGGACATAATGTACCCTGCGAACACACCGAGTCTGCTGGTGTGAGCTCACCAGGGGTAACCCGGTAGCTTTCGCTGAGGAGGGGAGGGGCTGGAGCGTGTTGAGGGGAAGCTAAGAGGGCCGTGCTCGATGGAGGTTCGCCGGACGCCAGGAGCGATGGCACGGGTCCAGTCCGGTCCTGACTCGCAGCCCACTGACTCTGAACTGGGAATCGAAGTGAAGACAAGCCGTGAGGGAGAACGATTGGGCTCAATTAAGAGTAATTGCCCCAAGTCCCTCACAGTTTGGTCTGAAGCTCCAACCCACGGTTTCTAACAGGATGTCTGCTGGAGTACTGCCTCCGCGGGTGGATCTTAGAGCGGTCAGAATGTTCCGGACCAGAGAGAGTGAAAATACGGATAACCGACATTATTGAGAACAGGCTACCTGTGGGGAAATGTATGTAATCCTATATACTGTACAATTTACTTGTTATTCTGTGACCTGCACATAGGAATCAGATGTGGACTGGATGTCAATTAGAACTTGCAATCAAACAAATCAAATGAACAAAATCATTTCCTTTGAATAAATATTCTTCATGTAACATGTTCAAGGAAATCTGAATAAATGTCCAGTGTTCAGTGCCAACATCCAGTAAATTAAGTTGAACTCGAACCACCTACAAATGTACCTTAGCTGATGATACTTCAAACAGCAAACCACAACAGCAGCCCCTGTATTTCAAGACATGTTTTCAAGTTTAGTTACAGCACTGTCATGTCCAATAACTCAAAGCCCGGCGGATAAGAGAAGAGATTTTCAGGCCAAGTCGACAAAACACAGACAGGAGTCCTTAGATGGCGATTTCGATAGCCCCCGAGAACAGAGAGCTGTAGCGCTAGCATGCCTTGAGGGGCCATTTTAATGACAGCCCACACAGATTGGCTTCACCCCCCCACACTGAGTTTAAGGTTACAGCTCAGTTTCAGAGGAAGAGAGAGAGGAGCAATACAAACATTAAGTCCTGGAGAGCTTTTGACACAAAGAGGCCCACTCAGCAACTCACTTCACTCTTTGTGGTTAGCTGCGGGCGCTAGCTAGCTAGCCGTCGGCTAGCAGGCTAACAAGTCAGCCCGAAGTCCTGTGGAATGATTAGAGAGTGACAAGAGACCTCGCCAGCTACCCCTTCCTGATTAATATTTGATCGGGGCACTTTAGCCTTCAGATATACAGTATCAGACGTGTCTGATATGACTGAATGCTGAGACTACAAAACTAGCTTTTAATAGCCTTTTTTCTCTCTCCATCTCAATACTCTTTTGTCAGCAAGTGTCAATTTCATTCAGACGGGTGAACAGGCGCTTCGGAGCTCAGGGCTTGGATTGTATTTTCATGAAATATGTTTGTGTCTTATTATGTATGTTTACATTACATACATCTGCCACATGTACATAATACATGGCGCAATTAGAAGGCACGGTCTATCAAAAAAAAAGACATGTCTTTTGATACTTAATGAATCACAGATTGAAAAATCAAAACTATACAATTTCATACTATTGGCCAGTGCCATCCCTTCAACACAAGAACAGCTGGGGTCAAAATGGAGGCAGAAGTTAAAGGCGAATGAGACTTCTCTGTCGATTATCAATTTGTTTTCGGTCCGCCAAACCTGCATTTTTGTATAGAACGATGATTACAAAATCCAACCAATTAAAGTCACATTATGTCTTTAGGTCATCCATCACTAGGGAGGGCATGGCTTACGGGAGGGTAAATATTTCTCTTATCAGATTTTCCTGGCACGCGCGTGTGTGTGCCTTGCGTACGCTGCAATTTATCATATCCACTTACGACACAACAAGCGTAATGAACAGGACCTGGTTCATTTGATTATTTTGCTCTTTTTTTTTCATTCGGGGAGAGAAATCCGTTTTTAAGACGGGGGTAAAAAATGCCCCGGTGCGGAGCGGCGCGTCTCTGCTTTCTGTCCGGGTCCAGCTCATTTGAAATATGCTTAAACAAGTGTGAAATCAAAAGGCCGGCCTCCCCCGCCCCCCACCAGCCTCCCCGGCCCCGCGCTGTCTGCTCTGTGTGTGCCATCACCTGGTGGAAATGCTCTCTCTCTCTCTCTCTCTCTGTTTTCCTGTTCCTCTCTTTCTCTCTTCATCTCTCTTTCCCTCTGTTTTCATTGCTCCGTTTTCTCTCTCCCTCTCTCTCCCTTCCTCTCTCTCTCCCTCCTTCTCTCTCTCCTTCTCTCTCTCCCTCTCCCTCTCTCTCCCTCCCTCTCTCTCCCTCCCTCCCTCCCTCTCTCTCAGTCCTGGTCCACTCAGACTCTGGGAGTTCAGGACTGTGTCAGGCACATTTTCCAAACGGTTTATTAAAATATTTACCCGCCCAGCTCTGTCGCTTGCACAAAATGAGGAGGCAGTGCCTTCGATCAATAAACAGCAAAGCCCAATTATGCGAAAGTGCAAATTATAGATTCGGTGTGATGCTGAGGACACGGACGCTCTCTCACGTACACACACACACACACACACGCACACACACACACGCATGCACACGCACACACACTCGAATGCTGCCCCAACAAGCAAATATGAAAGTCTAATGTTTTAAGCCACAAGCTATTCCAAGTGCAGTGTGACTGTGTGCATGTGAGACTGTATTCAAATTCAGCATCTTTTTTTATTTATTTTTGCAGGGGGCTTATGAAAAATGTATAAATTATTTTATTATTTTGATCGAACCTGCGTTACGAGAAGAGACCCAGTAACAAGACAGCCTACCTATCCAGTCTGCCTTCAGTTTCTATTTCCATAAATTAATTGAGGTCAATAAAAAACGGCTTTGAAGAAGAGTCAAAAGTTACGAGAACGCAAACTCCGCCACATGTTTCACAATGACCTCTAATTTCGCAAAGCGCCCGTTGCACAACGCGCTCCTCCCGCGAGGTCAAGCTCTGCGATTATTCATGGCGGCGGCAGCGGGGAGAAAAAAAAAAAGAGAAAAACAGCTGCTTACACTGAACAGCCACATTCTCTCCTCCATCCCTCCATCCCTCCATCCGATCCTTGTACGTTTCAATTTGTCTGGCAGCGAGAAGCCCCTTCGGTTTTTTAAATAACACAGCCTGACTTTTACCCACACAGGGTCCCGTGGAGGTGAACAGCGCCAGCTCCGGCGCCACCGAGGGCCCGCGGGGTCAAACACTCCACCGACGGAGGAGGAGGAGGAGGAGGAGGAGGAGGGATGAAGAGGAGGAGGAGAAAAGAGGAGAGGAGAGAGGGGTCTCCAGCAGTCGGAGTCTCTGAGAGGTCCCTTGTGTGTGTGTGTGTGTGTGTGTGTGTGTGTGTGTGTGTGTGTGTGTGTGTGTATTTGTATGGTACCCTTAAAAAACGAACAGAAACACAAAGAATTCCTAACAGCCGGTGCCAGGTGGTCACAAGATGAATCCACCAGGGCAATGCATAACGCAGGAGGCCCGAGATTAGCGCATCCCAGCAGCCCCTGGGCCAGAGCCCAGCCTCCTGATTGGACCCAGGGAGGGAGGCCCGCGAGAGGGGCCATCCTACCCTCCAGCCAGCAGAGGGAAGCCGGGCCACTCCAGGGAACGAGGGAGGGATGGAGAGAGGGAGGGATGGAGGGAGAGAGGGGGGTGTGGTGAGACTGATGGTTCACCTCGCTATAGGCGTCTCTCTCCCGACGGAGTAGCAGACTCTTAGAGGCCTGCAGGCCACACACACGCACACACGCACACTCTCACACACACACACACACTCAATTACGCACAAACAGAAATGCACACTCAAAAATACCAAAATAAAAAAAGACTCTCACACACAGACGCGCACACAGGCACGCACACACACACACACAGGCACGCACACACACACACACACAGACACACACCCCGTGCTCTTCCCTTTTCCCTGATCCTCCCCCCCTTAGTAACCACCAGTCTTCCCGTCGTCGTGGGACTCGTTGGGGGTCCCGGCGAGCGAGGGGTTAATATCATACAAGGCCGCTGCTGATCTCTGCCACGGCGACCCCGCCATGTTTCTGCATATTCAACGTCGGAGAGAGAGGGGGAACGCCGCCAGCGGCCGGGCGAGCACGGGTTCAAGAAGGAGAGAGTGAGAGAGAGAGAGAGAGGGAGCCACCAAAGCAACATCTCTGGTATCTGACGGAGGAGGAGGGTTGAGCTGTCAGGAGGGGGGCGGTAGGGAGGGGGGGGAAAGTTACGTGCTGGACAGTAGCGGGCACCACATCTCCGGGCCACGGGCTACACGCCGTCACGGGCGGTGGGCGACACCGCCCAATCACCCATGGAACGCGGACCGGGGTCCGACTATACGGTATGAATGTGCACTACGAAGTAGGGGGGGGGGGGCTGCAGTGTGTGTGTGTGTGTGTGCGCGCGCGCATGTAAACTCTAGGGGGAGCCGGAGCGGTGAATCTACAGTATGTATTATATATCAGAGACCGCTAGCTGCAAAGCAGCGCGTTTGACCACAACAAGAGGAGGCTGTGTGCATATGGAATCTAAAGGCTTCTGCTTTGTCTCCCGCGCGCCTCAGATCAGATCACAGCCGTGCGAGCGGCGTTCCGCTCCGCTCCTCGCCATGAAGGCCACGACATTTTCACAGCCGAGCCAGGGGTTGTGAAACACAAATGAAAGCCATTGCTGCTCATTAATCTGATTGAGGAGTTTGTGATTATTCTGTCTGTAATTTTCTTTCTGCAAATTAATAAGGGTCAGAGTTGTTTTTTTTTAAAAGACAAAACATCTGGCCGTATATATTTTCTCCCTCTCTCTCTCTCCCTCCCTCTCTCTCTCTCCCTCCCACTCTCTCCATCCATCCCTCTCTCTCTCTCTCTCTCTCTCTCTCCCCCTCTTTCTCCTTTTCTTTCAAACAACTGATCTGATCTTGCCTAACACTCTCATCTATCCATTGTTCACATTCCTCTGTGTGTGTGTGTGTGTGTGTGTGCGCGTGCGTGCGTGCGTGCGCGCGTCCATGTGCACGTGCACGCGTGTCTCTACATCTTCTACATAAATTATTGACTGGCTAATTTAGTCTCAGGGCCCAGTGAGACGCTGCAGCATCAGAATGACAGCTTTATCTATGGGACTGAAGCCGCCACAGCCTGCTTCCGCCTGCTTTAATGTGTGTGCGTGCGTGCGTGCGTGCCTGTGTGTGTTTACGTTCATGCACTTGCATTTCCAAGTGTGTGTGAGCGGTGTGTGGTCTGAGTGTGTGTTTGCAGGTGTGTGTGTGTGTGTGTCAGGGAAGGGGGGGGGGGGGGGGGGTCAGGCTCATTCTCAGTTGCATTAGCACAGTAGTAGGACTGGGACACATCAACATCTTAATCAATACGCTGGAGTCAATTACGGAGGAAGAGCGTGCTTAAGCAAGATCTGATTATTGGGTTCATGTTCAGTCCACCAAATGGACTGAATCAATGCGATGCGATATGCACTATATATCTCCCGTCACCCCCCCTGTCCCCCCACCGCTGGTCTCCCGATGGACGGGGGGGGGGGGGGGGGGGGGGAGCTGATCAAAGTGACAGAGTAGCAGGATTGATGCTGCTGGCTATGCTTCCTCTGCTAACTGGCCAGAGCTGAACACTCTCTCTCACACACACACACACACATACATACACACGACATGAGCAGCTGAAAACTCACACACTACACACACACACACACACGACATGAGCAGCTGAAAGCTCTCTCTCTCACACACAACATGAGCAGCTGAACACACACACACACACACACACACAACACGAGCACCTGAACACTCTCTCTCACACACACAACATGAGCACCTGAACACTCTCTCTCACACACGACATGAGGAGCTGAACACACACACACACGATATGAGGAGCTGAACACTCACACACACACGACATGAGCACCTGAACACTCACACACACATGAGCAACTGAACACTCACACACACGACATGAGCAACTGAACACTCACACACACGACATGAGCAACTGAACACTCACACACACGACATGAGGAGCTGAACACTCACACACACACGACATGAGGAGCTGAACACTCACACACACACGACATGAGGAGCTCACTAGATATGATGGTTCAAGATTCACCTGAAATATCGCAAATTCTTACTTATTTGTTATGTACAGTATAGTGGTACTTTTGGAAGAAATGAGTCAAAATAATCTCTATTTTATTGCTTTGGTTTAGGGGTAAATGCGGAAAATCATTTTGTGAGGTTTCTCAATATCATTTGTATCTGTAAAATGTTGGTTCCTCTGTCTGTGCTGAGATGAGGATTATATTTATTAATCTATAAAATCCAATTGTCATTTTCAGATTTTTATATTTTGTCAAACCTATTTTTGCCACTGAAGGAATACTCCACAGAGGGAAAAAAACACTTTTTCAATTATAATAATTATTTGTATTATTGTGCATCATGTGTCATATTTCCTCTACAGACTGTCCAGTGGGTAGATCTGTCTGGGAGCCTGCAGCTCATTCCTAGGAGGGAATATCCTCCTTCATTTCCTAAACATCAAGTCCCTTCCTGCAGCGTAGCTGACGCTGTCTCCAGTAGCGCTGGGCTGCTCTCCTCTGACTCCCAGCTGGAGACCAGCAACAACCGGAGCGCCACGGCCTCCAGGTGCCTCTCGCTAGCAGGGTCTCTCTCTGTTCATCTCTCGCTAGCAGGGTCTCTCTCTGTTCATCTCTCACTAGCAGGGTCTCTCTCTGTTCATCTCTCACTAGCAGGGTCTCTCTCTGTTCATCTCTCACTAGCAGGGTCTCTCTCTGTTCATCTCTCACTAGCAGGGTCTCTCTCTGTTCATCTCTCGCTAGCAGGGTCTCTCTCTGTTCATCTCTCACTAGCAGGGTCTCTCTCTGTTCATCTCTCACTAGCAGGGTCTCTCTCTGTTCATCTCTCGCTAGCAGGGTCTCTCTCTGTTCATCTCTCG
>NC_140253.1:3386564-3406564 GCF_949987555.1 Borostomias antarcticus
CCTTCAAAAGTCTCTGGGAGGCTTGGGCACGCCGGACATCGCAGCACACACACACACACACACCCCTGGGAGGGGGGGCGTCTGTTAGAGATGGGGGGGGGTTCAGAAGGAAAGAGGAGGAAGACAGAAGGAATCATGTTTACGTCCAAACCTCGTCCAAACGTCGACCTGTTCTGTCCTTGAACTCGACGGGCCTTCTGGGAATCTGCCGTCCGGCTCTCTACGAACGCGCCACTTTGCGCACCGTACGTCTGGAGTTTTAATTTGTGAAATCGAGTCGGTTGATTGGCGGAATCAGAATAACAGAATCGGATCGACAGCACCAGAAGAAGAAGCCCGTTAAGAGTTAACCGACTCTAGAGAGGCCGAACTGACTGTTTTGTGGTTCAAGCTGTTTTGTTGCTTTTTTTTTTGTTCTCTCTCTCTCTCTCTCCCTCTCTCTCTCTCCTCCACCCCCACGGGGGACAAGGATAAGAAGGGGGGAGACGAGGCTGTAGAGAGAGCGAGGGAGGAGAGCCGGAGGAGAGCGGCGCGGCTGCACTCAGAGCCCCTCCCCCCGGAGGCCGGTCCCGGGGCGGGGAACGCGGCGGCGGTGGGCTCCGTGACGAGGCCCCTGAAGTGAGCGCCGGACGCTTTCACGTCGGCGGCCATGAAATAATAATAATAACAACAACAACGCCGGCGCTTCCTTCCTCCTCCCGGCCGGGATGGCACTGCGCCGGAGGGAAGGGGCTCCGTTGTCACCGCGGCGATCACAAGAGAGACCCCCCTCCCCGCTCCCCAATACCCCCTTAGACTTTAATGAGGAAGACAATAGGGCTGGGCCTAAAAAGGCTGCCCCATGAAAATTTAATCATCAACTTTTGTCTCTCGCTCTCACTCTGGTGTGTGCGTGTGTGTGTGTGTGTGTGTGTGCGCGTGTGTGTGTTAAACGACTACAGGGACAGGTCGCAGCACTCAGAGCCCATATCCCCCCCCTCCATCCCTGCCTCCTTCTCTCCAACCCCCCTCCATTGTTATTTCTCTCATTCCTTTCTCCCGGATCTTGAGGAGAGAGAGAGAGAGAGAGAGAGAGAGAGAGAGAGAGGGGGGGGGGGGTCCTTTCTCTTCTCCCAGGTGTGTCAGTACCCTCTCCCAAACCGCACGGCAACTTCTCTCTCTCTCTTTCACACACACGCACACGCACACACACACACACACACACACACACACACCGGGCAAATTGGATTAACACGAAAGGCCCCTGGTCCGGCCACTTAACAAACAGCGAAGCACTTAAGGGAGACCACAGGCAGACCTGCGACGGAGGAGAGAGCAGCGGAGAGATGGAGTCTGGGGAGTCTGGGGGCCCGACCGCAGGCCCCCGGTGTCGTAATACAGTCTGTCCCGTAACAGGAAGACGCATCACGCGGGGAGGGGGGGGGGGGGGGCGGGCTCGCATACTGGAAGAGGCGGGAACTGCGAAGGCTAGGGGGGGGGGCATTAGGACGAGCCGTCAAGCGAGGCCGGTGTCTCTCGTCCGCGGCCAGAGAGAGTAACGCTCTCTTGCTGTTGATGTTGACGACGTCTCGGCGCGGAACAACGGCCGAGATAAAGTGTGTGTTTGTGAAGTTAACGCGGTTCACGTGACAGGTAGCACTGGGATCCCATTATGCTCCTATGGCAGCCTGGTGCAATCCACAACAGCAGCGCTCAAGTGTGTGTGTGTGTGTGTACTGTATGTGTATGCGCGTGTGCTTGTGTGTGCATTTGTGTGCGTGTGTGTGCGCGAGTGTGTGTGTGTGTGTGTGTGTGTGTGCGTGTGTATGCTTGATGCACTCATCTATCAGTCAGTTTATTCACCTCATTGTCACGAAGCAGCGTCAGCTGTGGAGTGACATGTTACAGTCCGTCTGTGAGCGTCAACGCCACCTCCGGCGCTGTTGTAATCCTCTGGTGATGAGACAGACTTGTCTCATTAAATAATAAAACAGTCTGTTCTCTCTGCGCTTCTGACATGAGTTCCCTCCGAGGGTAACAGGGGCCGCCAATCGATGACGGAGGTTAATATATTGGTATATTATTGGTTAATATATTGGTATATTATTGGTTAATATATTGGTATATTATTGGTTAATATATTGGTATATTATTGGTTAATATATTGGTATATTATTGGTTAATATATTGGTATATTATTGGTTATATTGGTATATTATTGGTTAATATATTGGTATATTACAAGTTAATATATTGGTATATTATTGGTTAATATATTGGTATATTATTGGTTATATTGGTATATTATTGGTTAATATATTGGTATATTATTGGTTAATATATTGGTATATTATTGGTTCATATATTGGTATATTATTGGTTAATATATTGGTATATTTTTGGTTATATTGGTATATTATTGGTTAATATATTGGTATATTATTGGTAAATATATTGGTATATTTTTGGTTATATTGGTATATTATTGGTTAATATATTGGTATATTATTGGTTAATATATTGGTATATTATTGGTTAATATATTGGTATATTATTGGTAAATATATTGGTATATTTTTGGTTATATTGGTATATTATTGGTTAATATATTGGTATATTATTGGTTAATATATTGGTATATAATTGGTTATATTGGTATATTATTGGTTAATATATTGGTATATTATTGGTTAATATAGTGGTATATTATTGGTTAATATATTGGTATATTATTGGTTAATATATTGGTATATTATTGGTTAATATATTGGTATATTATTGGTTATATTGGTATATTATTGGTTAATATATTGGTATATTATTGGTTAATATATTGGTATGAGGAACATGTGGGGAGGTCAGAATGACCCCAATAAACCTGGAGTCAATCCACACACTGTGCAGCTGGGGCCTGATGCTGCCTCCATGGATTGGATTCACCTCATTACTCTCTCCTGTGTGTGTGTGTGTGTGTGTGTGTGTGTGTGTGTGTGTGTGTGTGTGTATGGTTGTTTTCCTATGCTAAATGTGTGTGTGTGCATGTGGGTGTGTGTGTGTGTGTGTGTGTGTGTGTGTGTGTATGTGTATGGTTGTTTTCCTATGCTAAATGTGTGTGTGTGCGTATGCGTGCGGGTGTGTGCGCGTTAGTGTACATACGCTATTGTTCGCATCATCTGATTAGTTTTCAGCATCATTTTCCCATTTTAAATCAGTCATTAAAAATGCTTGCTGTGCCGACAGCAATGATCGGGAGAAATGAACATCAAACGAGGTCAAAGGTCAAACAACGCTCGCCATCAAAGGACTGTTTCCAGAGGGGGCCAATCGCTGCTCGCCTAGAGCTGATTAGAAGCCATTAACAAGGTTATATCTGCACAACTCTGACTGTTTAAGCCCAAAGAAAGTTGAACTGAACTGAACTGCCCCTAATGCTACAGTGTGTTTATTGGTTGTTTTCTTGCTTTCTTGCTATGCATTTCCCACAAAATAAAAACCGGCTAATAGCCTAAATGTAAATATGACAAGCCCATGTTCTCATCTGGTGACATTTCATAGCAAAAATAATAATAATAATAATTGATTACCTACAGACAGTATCAGTGTTTTTAATTGTTTCTTCAATGTGGTGTTCTAGAACAGTAGGAAGCTCCGTTTTATAGACCTGCCCTCATTAAAGATGGTAATTATTCACCAGGGGAGGACCGCGCCTGACAGCCCACAAACAATGACATAACGTCGGGGAAAACGTTTACGTCGATCGATGACCACCCGGAAAAACGCCCGTGCGAGTCAGGAGTGGCATGAAACAAACAAAAACAAACGCCACGCCGCTCTCCGCCGCCGGCTGACGGGCGGAGGACACGGATGCCGTGCCCGTCTGAGCGGGGCTCCGGCTCTCGGAGGAGGTCCGCGTCGGCACGCCGGGGGAATACGGGGGCGGGGAGAGAGAGACGGACAGGCGGCGGCCATGGCGTTCCATAGGAATCGGTTTATGGAGATGAGGGTTAACTAGGCTCCCCCGTGATAGGGGGGGGTCTGGCGAGGAGGGGCCGACACCTCGGATGGGCCCCTCGGAACCCGTGTTCCGGGCGCGGGGGTCACCGCTCGCCCTAATGGCAGGCGTGACATGACATGCTGTAGGTTGGCCTCGGCCGTGTTAAATATTTATGTCGGCCCTGACCGGCGCGGCGCTACGGTTACCCCGCCGCCGCCGCCGTGATGGCTGTCAGAGGATTCTGACACGTCTCTCTCTCTCTTACAGATTCCCTCTATCTCTTCCACTCCCTCTATCTACTCTCTCTCGTTCTCTCTCTCTCTCTCTTTCTCTCTCTCTCTCTTTCTCTCTCTCTCTCTCTCTCTCTTTCTCTCCCTCTCTCTTTCTCTCTCTCTCTTTCTCTCTCTTTCTGCACCCCGCTCCATCAGGGTCCAACGTCTGCCATTAAAATTCAACATGAAAAGCGAAGACAGAGAGAAGGAAACCAGACAGGATGGAAGCAGGATCTCGTTCTCACACCTCCAGACATCGACCACCAAGACGATGCTGTCTGACGCATTTACATTCCGTATGCAAAGTGCTGTTGAATCTCATTCGTAAATAAAAACAACAACTCCGAAAACACGTCCGCTGTGAACGCGGGCCTATTCCCGTTGCAGCAATTCGATCCCACCCAACTTTATTTATATACGACATTCCGTACAAACACCGCCCCGCAATGCCCCTCCCAAGAGAGACGGACCTGCAGCTGCTCGGACGCCATCGCAGAGTGCCTCGTTCCAGCTGCCCTGTCCTATTAGTGAAGTGAGATGCCCACGTCCATCTACATAATCTGGGGGTCACAGCGGTGTGGTCGGGGATGGGGGCAATCAGGCACCAGAGACCCTTCTCTCTCTCTCTCTCTCTCTCTCTCCGCAGGCCTCCCCGGTCTCCCTGACTTCCTCCATGATGGGTGTCAAAGATATTCTAATGAATGTCAGAATACATTTCAGGGGGCCATGCTTCCTACAAACCACTGGAGTCGCCCCCTCCGTCTTCTAGCGGCTGACATCCCTCCCCTCCCCTCCTCACCCCTGTCTCCTTGTTGGGCGTGTGTGTGTGTGTGTGTGTGTGTGTGTGTGGGGGGGGGGGGTTCAAGGGAGATTAATCAATGTCAAAGTCTGTTCCCCGTTTGAAGCCAATAAGACTGTCTGCTACCCCCCCCCCCTCTGCTACCCAACAAAACATCACTTCGTTCCGTCGCACAAACCCATCCCGCCACCCCCCTCCCCCCCCGACCCCTCCCCCTCAACCCGCACGCCGCCCCTACCACTCGCTCCCCGCTTGTCAAAGTCCAGAGAGAGGGTGTTGGGGGGGGGGGGGTTGTCGGAGCCTGGCCTTCCAGCTAGCCCGGGCTGCTCAACCCTCTCGCCCTGCTTGACCTATTCTTTGATATTTGACCACTCGGATGCCAGACACTTGCTCTTTCCAGCTGAAATGTCACTGGGGCGTGTTGTCAGTTGGAAGACACCTCGGCCTGACAAGCGGTTTTGCTTTGGTGTGCTACAAGGCAGGAAATACAGGAGGGCCCCGGCAGTGGCGAAACGTAGTAACGTTGGGCCCCAGTGCAAGCTATTATGACGGGCCCTAGTGCAGTTACCATATGAAGCGCACACACGTGCACACACACGCGCGCACGCACGCACACACACCCACACACCATTAGGTGTGTTGGATTTTACAGTCGAAATTGTTTGTTTGAACTTGTATTGAGAAAGAATAGAGGTCAAACAGAACTATATGGAACAACGGATAGCGCTCTGACGTGCAGCAGGTTCATGAAATCAACAGGTCAGTTAATCAACCGACTATAGCTGTAATGTTTACTATAACTGGTTATTTGGAAGGTAAAAACATCAGCAGACGAGTTGCTAAATAATAACCTACAAACCAGTATAAATCGGAAAGTCTATGGCAGGCTACAATGAAGGTGCTCGGCGGCAACCTGACTCCAAAATCATACCAGGCCTACGAACAGGGGCACGGCAGCCCATCAGATACCACAAACATTAAAACGCACTTGTACTCACCGATTGATGCTGAGGTATTTAACTGATCCTTCCGGCCGTTTTATCAGGTTTTGCAGCATAGGGTCATAGCTTGCCAGCAGCTCGATAATGGCAAGGAAATTCCCAGTTTGGCTGTCCCAATATTTCCATATGCCCCCCGGTTAGGCAGTGTTAGTGTCACATTCACTTTGCGCTCCAGCGCCGCGTTGCGCACGTTCCTCTCCAGCTGCGCGTCAATGGTGCCATATGGAGTTCCCACTGTTCATACATCACACAGGCTCCAACATGTGACTGAAACTCATTGAGTGCAAGTTTACCGACAAATGCCCCCAATCCTTGACTCCCATCACTCATGCGCTGTTATAGAGGGGTGAACTACTGTTTCCCAACAGCCAGCATGACTCACAGTACGCATCACTGGGGTTTCAAACTGATCCTGGCCTCTGTCTCTGTCTCCAGACTTGGGTCGGGCCACTTGGGATGCTCAGTCTAACTGAACTGCCTGGTTCTGTCTGACTCTAACTGGTTAGGCCTGCAATACAGATTATGAAAATGTGTTGTAAAAGTTTTTCATCAGTTTATAGATTATGACCACCCCACGTTAGCTAACGTATAAAGGGGTAGGCTACCTAACCTTAAAGTTAGCAGCTAGCTGCCTTGCCATAATGGCTAGCGACCGTAATTTACCAATTTAGCCTAGTATAATCATAACATAATATTAATGGATGTAGCTACGTTAATGTAACATCTAGCTGCTAGCTTTCCTAACGTTACCTGCTGCTGCATATTTCTTGGCAGAGTTACTGGGCAGCGATGAATGGCTGCTAGGAGAGGGTTGTCGGTGTCTGTGATGGTGGACTGGCGAAATGTTTGTTTGTTTTTTGTTTTTGTTTTTTAAACCGAATCATGTTTGTAAATATGATGACTCAACTCGACAAAGCAGGACAGACGTTCACATTTGTGCGCGCATGAACGAGCAATTGGCCCAGTCCCACGTTTTGTCATATTAATTTAAAACCCCGTTTACACCTTGCATTAAAATGCGTATCGTATCGAGATTATCTGAATCCCAATCTGAGTGCGCAAACCATCCTTGCGGCCCCTCGCACCTGCGGCCTGAGCACGTAATTGACGTCAGCTGGAGGGCCAGAGGGTGCAGGGCCCACTTCGTTTTCATTGGCTGCTCTGACACGATCCTCAGCTCTCCGCTCAGCTCTGCAAATTGACCGATTTACGTCTGTTTTAATTTAATAATAATTTAAACTTCATGTTGGGTGAGATAGCCTATGTTTGCAGCATATGGATTTCAAGATAAATGTTGTGTTAGCTGCAAATGTCATCATTTATGTGTGATGCACTCGATTTGGGATTCAGCTATTGTATCTAGATAATGATTTAGCCTGATTACATTTACACCTGGCATTAATATGCGTTCGAGTATCTTCAAGCCGATCCGTTTGAGATCCGGTCGACTCTGTCCAGCTGACAATCGAACGTCACATCCTGTTTGTGCTTGAATATTTTCGTCCAACCAAATTGAGAGTAGACACTTTCCAACCTTGACCAAAAACGCATTTTAATACAAGGTGTAAACGGGGTCTAAGGTGAACTTGGAGCGCGAGGACGCAAAGCCCAGCGCCTGCGCTTTGCTGGGCGCAGCGATTCAGCGAACATCCGCTGTGGTGCGGCACACAAGCCATCGGAAACAATGGATTTCAGAGCGCAGCAGCGTTGGTCTCAGTTGGAAGGGCCGCCGCCCGCTCTCTCCACGGGCCCTTCACCCCTGCAACCCCGGGCCCTTCACCCCTGCGACCCAGGGCCCTTCACCCCTGCGACCCAGTGCCCTTCACCCCTGCGACCCAATGCCCTTCACCCCTGCGACCCAGCGCCCTTCACCCCTGCGACCCAGTGCCCTTCACCCCTCGGGCTCCAGTGCGACCGCACCGTCTGGACTGTCTATAGCTATTAGCTACGCGGCTGGGCCCCGCGCCTTGCGCTCCTGGCTCTCTCTCTCTCTCCGCGGCCCAGATCATCCGGCTGTCAGACGGCCGGTCGGGGGCGGAGGAGTCACCCTAGAGCTACCCTGGGGGGCCGGGGATAGGATGGGGCTACTAGGGTTGGGGCTGGGGTTGGGGTTGGGGTTGAGGCTTGGCTTGGGGCTGAGGCTGAGGCTGAGGCTGAGGCTGGGGTTGGGGTTGGGGTTGAGGTTGAGGCTGAGGTTTAGGCTAGGGCTGGGGCTGGGGCTGGGGCTGGGGCTGGGGCTGGGGCTGGGGCTGGGGTTGGGGTTGAGGCTCGGCTTGGGGCTGGGGTTAGGGTTGAGGCTGAGGTTTAGGCTAGGGCTGGGGCTGAAGCTGAGCTGTGTCCCTTCCAAAGAAAGCAGATTCTGATTGCGGCTCTTAGAAAACGCGGCCTAGCCGACATTGAAAAGCCACCTTTCCTGACTGTATCCAGGCTGTGGTCAGGGTTCCACTGATGAGACTACAGGAACCCGGAGACACTGATGTTCCACTTGGAGATCACAGGAGTGTCTGCCCCCAAAGGTCAGGAGAAGAGCTCTGAGTCTCCTGAGACCCCCTCCCCTCTCCTCCTCCCTCTCATCTGGAGAACCACGCAGACCCTCTCCCCTCTCCTCCTCCCTCTCATCTTGAGAACCACGCAGAACCCCTCCCCTCTTCTCCTCCCTCTCATCTGGAGAACCCCTCCCGTCTCCTCCCCCCTCTCATCTGGAGAACAACGGAGACCCTCTCCTCCTCCCTCTCATCTGGAGAACCCCTCCCCTCTCCTCCCCCCTCTCACCTGGAGAACCACACAGACCCCCCCCCTCTCCTCCTCTCATCTCGTTTCCTCTCCTGTCCTCTCCTCGTCCGCCCATCCCGACCGAATCCCCGTCTCCCAAATCGGCATGTTCCAACTCCCCCTCCGGGGACGCGGGAAGATTGGATACGCCTCCTCCTCCTCCTCCTCCTCCTCTTTGACTCCTCGCTCCTTCTTTGACCGCCGGTGACACTGCGTCGAGAAGACGAGAGCGGCGGCGTGGGAGGGAGGGGGTGGAGGAGATGGAGGAGGAGAGGAGGAGTTGGAGGGAGGGAGGTAAGGAGGAGGGGTGGAGGAGATGGAGGGAGGGAGGTAGGGAGGAGGGGTGGAGGAGATGGAGGGAGGGAGGAGGTGTGGAGGAGATGGAGGGAGGGAGGTAGGGAGGTGGAGGAGATGGAGGGAGGGAGGTAGGGAGGAGGGGTGGAGGAGATGGAGGGAAGGAGGTAGGGAGGAGGATTTGGAGGGAGGGAGGTAGGGAGGAGGGGGTGGAGGAGATGGAGGGAGGGAGGAGGGGAGGAGGAGATGGAGGGAGGGAGGAGGGGGTGGAGGAGATGGATGGAGGGAGGGAGGAGGGGTGGAGGAGATGGAGGGAGGGAGGTAGGGAGGAGGGGATGGAGGAGATGGAGGGAGGGAGGAGGGGAGGAGGAGATGGAGGGAGGGAGGAGGGGGTGGAGGAGATGGAGGGAGGAAGGGAGGGAGGGAGGAGGAAATGGAGGGAGGGAGGAGAGGGGAGCAGTACCAGTCACATCATTTCTAGTTTGCGCGTAAGGAGCAACCTGCTCAAAGTTTGCAGCTAAACGCTGGTCTCCAGCCGGGGCTGACAAGGGGAAGAGGCGCCCAGTGAACCGTGGCGGGGCCTGCCATGAAATGACAGGAATCATTGGCATACATTTCAAACAGGCCGGCCGCTACCCCATTAAAGTGCCACATCCACGGTTTAAAGTAGACAAGCGGGGATCGTCTTTGATAGATAGAGACTAAAATGGCTTATTGATTTTCTACCCCCCACCCCCCCCCCACACACACACACAAGCACCCCCTCTTTCTTTGTTAAGAACTTTGGGGAAATTACAACCCCCAAAACTTAGCTGTATTCTAAATGTAAGGGGAACTGTGCATAGGAGTGTGATTTAAAATATGAAATATTTGATCTGTTGATATGGAAAGGGACTCTCAGTTTTTAATGAATGCATCCCGTTGGGTTTAAGATAAATGGAATTACAGTACAAGGAAGCTTCACAACACTGAAGGGCTTTTGATGACTGTTAAGTAACATCTGAATTTATATCACTGAAATAAATCATACAATTGCATGCATTTTATATCAATTCCATTGGCTGCTACTTACATACTTATATACTTGTGTTGCTTATTTGAAAGTCGCCAAAAGACAAAGACTGCATTGTCTGCACAATGAACACCAATGAAAAAGTATTTTATTCCTTATTTTATTACGATTCTTCTTCAACTTGACGATGCCCAGACTCCAACTAGCTTCTGATGGCGTGTTCACCGTTATTGCCATTCAGGAAGTGAGGTAATGGGTCTTTAAACGGTTTACGGGCCTGTCCAGAGAGCTATTAGCGAGCCACGAGGAACCCTTGGAAGGCAGCGCAGACAGACAGGAAGGACTTCGGACGTTGGGATAAAACGCTGAAGGAATCTGATTTCCAACACCTTAACCTGATTCCATGAAGTTGATGCTTCAAGGTGATGCACGCGAGGGGATAGATGAACTTCATGAATGACCAATGAGGTTTGGAGAATCACCGACCCCTGAGTGCTGAAAACCAATCGAACGCCTTATAGCCGAAACCCGCCCTTACTTGACAGTCTCCTCTAAAAGGCTTATTTTCATCGGCAGCAGCTGGTTTTCCCAGCTAGCGTAATCCTCGGTCTGATCCAATGAGACGTCTCGGCTCTGTAAATATGGCATTGTTAGCATAGATAATCACATTAGCATAATTATGTCTGCTATGGCCCGAGGCGAGTGTTTAATGCGGTGTCAAAGGGCCTGTGTCTCGCTGCAGGGCCTGTTCTCATTGTACACACTGTAGATCACACACATTCACACATGATCACACACATCCACATAATCACACACATTCACACATGATCACACACATCCACTAGTTCACACACATCCACTAGATCACACACATCCACACATGATCACACACATCCACATAATCACACACATCCACATAATCACACACATCCACATAATCACACACATCCACATGATCACACACATCCACATAATCACACACACATCCACTAGATCACACACATCCACATAATCACACACACATCCACATAATCACACACATCCACATAATCACACACATCCACACATGATCACACACATCTACACATGATCACACACATCCACATGATCACACACACATCCACACATGATCACACACATCCACATAATCACACACATCCACACATGATCACACACATCCACACATGATCACACACATCCACACATGATCACACACATCCACACATGATCACACACACATCCACACATGATCACACACATCCACACATGATCACACACACCCACTAGATCACACACATCCACATGATCACACACATCCACACATGATCACACACATCCACACATGATCACACACATCCACATAATCACACACACCCACTAGATCACACACATCCACACATGATCACACACATCCACATAATCACACACATCCACATAATCACACACATCCACATGATCACACACATCCACACATGATCACACACACCCACTAGATCACACACATCCACACATGATCACACACACCCACTAGATCACACACATCCACACATGATCACACACATCCACACATGATCACACACACCCACTAGATCACACACACCCACACATGATCACACACATCCACACATGATCACACACACCCACTAGATCACACACATCCACATCACGTCACCAACGCTCTCCACACAGACAAGAACAAGCACTCTCACATCCACCATGTAGATCTCTCTACAGCAGATAGAAAATAATATTATTATTACTACTGCTACTACTATTACTACTATTACTACTAATACTACTACTACTACTACTACTACTACTACTAATAATAATAATAATACAATTAATAATAATAATACATTTTATTTGTATCACACTTTGTAGGACACTCAAATTCAAGATACTCAGATCCAAGATACACATGAGGCAATGAAGCCTAAAATCAAGACGTTGCTTTCTCAGTTTACAAGTAGGCTTTAACAGTATGGAGGCTACTGCAGGTTTTTACAGAACACAAACGGACCTGAACTTGGGGCAAAGACAGACACTGAAAGCCCGGTCAGTGAATCTCAGAGGGATTGATCTTTCCTGCTGGACACGCTCCCTGACAACAGCCTTGTCAAACAATGTGTGTCGCTTAGAACAGAAACCATGTTCTAGAGCACAGACAGAGTTCTAGAATAGAGACCACGTTCTGACCCATCAGTTTCAAAAGGCCTCCATTACAGCAGGCACGCACGCACACACACAGACACACACACACACACAGACACACACACACACACACATACACACACACACACTACAAATGCGGTGTAAAACACAATGATCGCTGCTCAGCACTCCGGCCCTGGGTCTCACTCTCATCTATCCTTCAATCCTCCATAATTAGGATCTTAGAGTCGTATGAGAGAGAGAGAGAGAGAAATAAGACAGAGAGGGAGAGAGGAGACAGAGAGAGAGAAAAGAGAACAAGAGAGATAGACAGAGAGACAGAGAGAAAGAGAGAGAGAGAGAGGTCTCACAGTGAATGGTACTAAAGCGATGGCCTCATCTACATCTGACAGTGTGTGACGGAGATTGAATGTGAGCTTTAGGAAGATGAATGGGTGTCCCGTGGCTCCCCGACTCCCCCCTGGGGGGGGGGGCACAATACCCCTCTCCCCCCTCACCCCTCCCTGGGGAACCACTTAACATCGGCATATCAGGGGGGCTCTTTTTGAATAAAGTCCTGTTGAAGCTCTGTGTCAATACATGTTGGGATTTAGCCTTGGAAGAACAGAGGAATACATGAATACGAGAAGGGAAATTGGATTTTTGTAGTTTTGTATGTATAGTAGTTGTTGGATATAAAATGTATGTTTTACCTGCGGGGATTATTGAAATTGTCATAAATTCATAGCAATAATAACTAGACTGGTGTATATCCTAGAGAAATGGCGATTTGAAAAATTTGCTGAACCATTAAACAGTAAGAGACATTATCAATTTAGAGGTTTGATTAGCAAAATAGATTTTAATTTTTTTTTTAAAGACAAGAATTGCAATCAGTTCCAAAGCCAATATATATATTTTTTAATTAGTATTTTTTGATATGAAGAAAAATGTACAAGATTAAATGTGTATAAACAGTAAAATTACCATCACTGATTTCCTACTAAACATCGTAGTGGCTATTATCACTCCTTAAGGGACCATCGCCTACAGTATAATCAGTTATATGTGTCAAGGGGATGCTTTCTCCACCCTGTACTAGGGGAATACACTTAATTTGTGGCGGCGGTGTGTGTGTGTGCGTGCGTGTGTGTGGTGCTGTTGAATGGGTGTGTGTGTGGAGGGGGGGTTGCTCTGTAACGGGCCCGGCCCGGTGCTGTTGCCGGGGGCCTTGCGGCTCACGGGGCCCGGTGACAGGCTCCTGTCTCTCAGCCACACCTGACTGGGCGCCGCTGACAGTCAACTGTCAGAGCCGGGAGAGGGGCCCTCAAGCACGGCCCCCTAACAGGCTCTACAGCTCCACCCAATTAACTTGCTTTCTCTTGACATCGCGGCAAAGAGCTTCATAATAGGTGGTCAAGGTGCACCGTGTCTCAGCTCGGCACCGCCTTCCCTTTTTCTGACGACTCGCAGCACACACACACACACACGCGCACACACACGCACGCACACACGCACACGCACACACACATACACACACACACACACACACACAAACGCGCGCACACACACACACACACACACAATGGCTAGGCAGGAAGGCGCACACACACACACACACACACAACAATGGCTAGGCAAGAAGGCACACACACACACACACAGGCAATGGCTAGGCAGGAAGGCACACACACACACACACACACCTACGCACGCGTACATACATACACACACACACACATATTCAGAAAGGCCAGGGAGGGTTAAATACCTTCTCCACTCACTCTCCCTCCCTCCCTCCCTCCCTCCCTCCCTCCCTCCCTCCCTCCCTCCCTCCCTCCCTCCCTCCGTGCCTCTGTGGGCCTGCCTGTCCTCTCCTGGCCGTCTCTGGCTGCTCGGGGCTCTGGGACAGCAGGAGAGCATTGATCCAGCCCGGGGGGGGGGGCGTGCTGGGGGTGGGGCGCTGGGCTGGGACGGAGGGGTACAAACAGCCTCCTGTCTGCGTGTGTGTGTGTGTGTGTGTGTGTGCGTGTGTGTGTCTGCCTGCCGCACTGTGAGTTTCAGGGTAAACCTTTCTTGAAGAGAGGACAGGAGGATAGAAGAGAGAAAAGAACGAGAGAAGAAGAGCGCTATTCTTGACCCCCTGCAACGCTCACGGGGAGGGGGGTGGGGGGGGGGGGGGTAGTAAGGGTTTATTCTTGACCCCCTACAGCGCCAGCGGGCAGTAGGGAGGAAGCGTCTTGAAGCGTGTCAGCTCCTCTCAGGCTTCACTTCCTCCCCCGGTGTCCTTTCCTATTTTTTCCCCAGTGCAACGTGGGCAAAACTTGGAAAACATCCCCCTTAATAGGGCCTGGTCGACGAGGGCTGCTCCTCCATCTATCAAACTGTGATCCGGCGTGTCAACCTGGCCCGGCTCTGACAGAATGTCTCCCAACCAACACTACAATGCTGTTTCAGGATAAGTAGCAGTCTCTCTGACTCCAGCCTACCTGGCTGTTCGCTCTCTCTCTCTCTCTCTTCTCACCCCCGTTCTCTCTCTCTCTCTCTGTCTCTTCTCGCTCCCGTTCTTTTTCTTTCTTTCTCTCCCTCTCTTTTTATCTCTCCACCTCCACCTTTCCTCCACCTCTCTCTCTCATCCCAGCACAGAGAACATGCCAGACCTGTGGTGTGACTGACAGGAATGACCTCAGTCTAATTGTCTTTTCTCCCAATTTACAGTCAAACACTTTGGACTAATTTGCCTGGCAATGTGCACGAGAATCGCAAGGCATGTTTTTTTTATATATCGGTGGTGGATGTGTGCATGCGTGTGTGTTTGCGCGTGTGTGTGTGTGCGTGCGTGCGTGCCTGCGTGTGTGTGTGTGTGTGTGTGCGTTCATGCGTATGGTTTGGGGAGACAATTACACAGAATTGAACTGTGGGGGTGAGCCAAGCTGAATTATGGAAATATATGAATCAGCGAAATGTCTTATGTGGCCAAATATTAAAATCAAGGAAAGCTCTTTATTGAGCACGCTGTGAAAACAGTGGAGATACTGCAGCTCTAGGACAGGCTGGTGGTGGTGGGCTGAGATACTGCAGCTCTAGGACAGGCTGGTGGGCTGAGATACTGCAGCTCTAGGACAGGCTGGTGGTGGTGGGCTGAGATACTGCAGCTCTAGGACAGGCTGGTGGACTGAGATACTGCAGCTCTAGGACAGGGTGGTGGGCTGAGATACTGCAGCTCTAGGACAGGGTGGTGGTGGTGGATGGAGATACTGCAGCTAGAGGACAGGGTGGTGGTGGTGGGCTGAGATACTGCAGCTCTAGGACAGGCTGGTGGTGGTGGGCTGAGATACTGCAGCTAGAGGACAGGGTGGTGGTGGTGATGGTGGACTGCGATACTGCAGCTAGAGGACAGGGTTGTTGTGGTGATGGTGGACTGAGATACTGCAGCTCTAGGACAGGGTTGTTGTGGTGATGGTGGACTGCGTCGAGCAGAAACTTCTGTTTGGACCGCCCGCGGTGGGTTGACCCTCTCCCCTCCTCAAACCCAAACTGGAAAGAACAGAAAATAAATACCAAGTCGAGAAATTCCCTCAACACTAGCGCTCCCCAAGCCCACCCCCCTCCCGAATCTCCTTCAACTTCTATTCTTCTACCCACAAAAAAAAAAAACCTGAATAATACAATTGGTGCTTGTCAGGCCCTATGGCATCCAAAATTTGAGCAGTATTGATTGAGTCTATTGACCATTTCGCCAGACAAGGCTGGGCTGTGTTTCATAAGCAACCATGTGCACAGCGCTGTACTGACAGCACCTGTCTCTCTGATTGGCCGATATTACTGCAATACACTCCCTGTTGACTCACACCAATAGATTAAATAAGTTACACTGGAAAACAGAGGTGAAAGATTAACGTTCCGGTATTGAACATTACTTACGTCAGATAAATATATTATCTGACGTTAGTAATGTTATTCGCTTGTTGTGTGTTGTGTGTTGTGTTGCAGCAGCGTAGGCAGTGAGGAGGAATAACTATTCACAGGGAAATTTTACTGTAAACTGCATGACTGTACTGTAGGTTTGTGTTTTCACATTTCATTCATGGATTTAATGTTAGTGGGAAACGTGTGAAATCTGAATTACACCACAATATTATTTTTTTAAATAGAGAAAACGAATGAATGAGCAAAAAAAGTACAACTGAAAGTCCTATTGGTGCTATACTGTATACAGTAGCTATAGGGTAAGAAGAAAGTGATTTAGATAGATGTAGAAATCCAGGGAGAAGGGTGTGATGGAGGTAATGTGATAACCAGAGAGAGAGAGAGAGAGAGAGAGAGAGAGAGAGAGAGAGAGAGTACATGACCTGACACTTCATCCAAACTGTTACTGTGTTTGCCTTCTTGATCTCTTTGCACCATTCAGTTTTTAAGTATTAATACACAGCCCTGGTAGGATAGAAAGAGAGAGAGAAAGAGAGTATGAGAGGCCGTTTAGGACTTAAATGATGAAACACTTGTACGCCTACTACTGAAACCATTTACACTCACTATTGAAACACTCTCGCGCTCACTATTGAAACACGTACGTACATACATACTCTGACACTTTTACACAGACTACTGAAACGGCTTGAGGGAATAGCTTCATGTTTGGCCTGAATGTCCACTTGGACTCAAGGATGAACTGATTAGATTTTAGTATTCAAAGGTCAAGATCACATGACCTCAATAGGGATGAGACGGTATGGATTTTTGCATTACGGTACGGTATCTAGTTACACGGTACGGTTTACGGTATTTCACGGTATACAGCATTTCACCTGGAATAGGCTGAGTTCTAGAGCCCTACAGTGCACACATGATGGAAAATACACACTATTGTAATTAAGCTCAGTTTATTAATAGCAAGCATATATTAAATTACAAAATTAACTTGAAATGTGAAGTTTCAGCAGCGCATTATTGTGTAACACCGTAAACGTAATACCGTAAACACAGGGAATGTCACGGTTCTAATACCGTGGACATTTTATACCACGGTTCACGGTTTTAGGGTATACCGTCTCATCCCTAGACCTCAATAAAAGGCATTTTTGGCCGGGTGAATGTGATATTGCAGGAACGGCCGGAGGGAATTTCTACACAATTGGCCACTGGGACTAATTTAAATAAAATTCCTTAAGCCTTCACTACATAGGCTATTTTGAGTCTAGACGGAGGATGTAGGCCTAAACGGCATCTGGCGGAGGCGGTATTTCTACTTCTTGAGTTGGATTTGTGCTTTTCCCTTTGAATGTGTCTCTCTCTCCCCCTCCCTCCCTGTCTCCTCTTGCAGTGTGCTGAGAAACGTCCAGCTGCCAAACTTCAGGTTAGTTTACAGTTGTGGTTCTCAACCTTACGGTCGTGAATTCTGGATCCATGGTCGTACCATTCTGGGACCAATGGTCAGCTCTTACACTGTCCTGAGCGTGGTGTGTCCTGTGGTGTGTCCTGAGAGTGGTGTGTCCTGAGCGTGGTGTGTCCTGAGAGTGGTGTGTCCTGAGAGTGGTGTGTCCTGAGTGTGGTGTGTCCTGAGAGTGGTGTGTCCTGAGAGTGGTGTGTCCTGAGAGTGGTGTGTCCTGAGAGTGGTGTGTCCTGAGAGTGGTGTGTCCTGAGTGTGGTGTGTCCTGAGAGTGGTGTGTGCTGAGTGTGGTGTGTCCTGAGAGTGGTGTGTCCTGAGCGTGGTGTGTCCTGAGAGTGGTGTGTGCTGAGAGTGGTGTGTCCTGAGAGTGGTGTGTCCTGAGCGTGGTGTGTCCTGAGCGTGGTGTGTCCTGAGCATGGTGTGTCCTGAGAGTGGTGTGTCCTGAGAGTGGTGTGTCCTGAGTGTGGTGTGTCCTGAGAGTGGTGTGTGCTGAGTGTGGTGTGTCCTGAGAGTGGTGTGTCCTGAGCGTGGTGTGTCCTGAGAGTGGTGTGTGCTGAGAGTGGTGTGTCCTGAGAGTGGTGTGTGCTGAGAGTGGTGTGTCCTGAGAGTGGTGTAGCAGCACTGTCCTGAGCGTGGTGTGTCCTGAGAGTGGTGTGTGCTGAGAGTGGTGTGTCCTGAGAGTGGTGTGTCCTGAGAGTGGTGTGTCCTGAGTGTGGTGTGTCCTGAGAGTGGTGTGTCCTGAGAGTGGTGTGTCCTGAGAGTGGTGTGTCCTGAGAGTGGTGTGTCCTGAGAGTGGTGTGTCCTGAGCGTGGTGTGTCCTGAGAGGGGTGTGTCCTGAGCGTGGCGGTCCTCAGAGCGGACCTCAGAGTCCACTGTCTTGAGAAGGTCAGCCTGCAGGCAGATCGTCTTGGAAGAGCCAGTGGAGGAGCAGTTCTGTACCACTGCTAACCGGCTGTGGTTCACCTGTGCCTGTCTACAAGTTATTCAATAAAATCTTGAGAAAATGACCAGTGCCTTGTCTTTACACTTACAAATGTGTATGACACTTGTAAAATGCACAAGGGTCTCTCTTCTCTTGGCTGGACTGTGGATGTGATGACTAGTCCAGGCCAGTCAGCATCGTATAAGCTGCATACAGGTGGGCAGAAGCTGAAACACTTGCTTGTTCCTTGGCTAGGATGAAGTATACACGTCCATAGGTTTACAGAGTATGTATGTACTGTACATACAAGTGTTTCAGTAGTAAGCATACAAGTGTTTCAGTAGTCTGTGTAAAAGTGTCAGAGTATGTATGTACATACAAGTGTTTCAGTAGTCTGTGTAAAAGTGTCAGAGTATGTATGTACGTACGTGTTTCAGAGGTGAGTGCGAGAGTGTTTCAATAGTGAGTTTACTAAATGGTTTCAGTAGTAGGCGTACAAGTGTTTCAATATTTAAGTCCTAAACGGCCCCTCATAAGAGAGAGATGTGTGTGCGTGTATGTGTGTTTGTGTGTGATTGCATGTGCGTGCGTGCGTGCGTGCGTGCGTGCGCGCGCGTGCGTGCATGTGTGTGTGTGTTTGGAGGGTTAATAAACACAGGGAGCAGGCGGTCCAAGAGACATTGTCAGATAAATTAAAAATAAGAGCGTCTGACAGCTGTAGACTGCCTACCGCCTCAGTCCATCATCCTATAAGGGAAATCAAGAGGCTGATCTGAGGCCAGGAGCCCAGGAGAGGGATGGAGAAGATGAAGGCATGAGGAGAAGAGGGGATGGGAGGTCCATCCACTCTGAGCCAATCCAAGTGTTTTGGTTCAACCGGAGATCCGCGGCTCACCCTGGAGGTCCTGGTTTGGTCCGGGGGTCCATTCCGGCTGGGCCGGCCGCAGAGCCAAAATGGCCGTCGGTCAGCTCAGTTTGTCATTTAAATTGTATGAAACTGCGATGGATTGCAATGAGGTGAAGGCTCTTTCAGACTCACACTGCTCTGCCCTGAGGCAATGTATAAGACTGCAAGAGGTATGGGTTGATTTCTCTCTTGTTCTCTCTCTCTCTCTCTCTCTCTCTCTCTCGCTCTCTCTCTCTCTGCCATGCTGTTCTAAGATGGCTGCACTCTTGCCCCTCTAACCATTATTGAGTCAACAATCCAGTCAGTAACATTGGAGGAGCTCCCAGTGGTCTCCCTAAGCACTCGCCAAGGCTTGTACGGTACACACACACACACACACACACACACACACACACACACACACACACACAGACACAGTCGTTTTAAACACACACGAACACACACACGCGTGCATGTACACACACACACACACACACACACACACACAGTCGTGTTAAACACACAC
>NC_140253.1:3421564-3429064 GCF_949987555.1 Borostomias antarcticus
AGCACACAAAGAAAAGGAATTTCCATTATTTCTGAGCTAAAAATGTTAACTTGTCACTGGTTATTTAACCTTTCTCAACTGAATAAAAACAATGTGTCGACAGGAGCCACAACTAATCCCCCTCGGTGTCTGTGGTGGAAAGAGTGACTGTTATTGAGTTAGATTCAAAGTGCGCCCGGCTCTGTAGCGTCGAGCGCCAAAATGTTTGTAGGAGAGTGTCGAGCTAATCTCAATATCAAAGACACATGTTCCATTAATTTGCATTAAAGGGGGCGGGGTTTCTGGAGGATTCCAGAGAAGTCCCTATCATGCGTGATCAACGCACCTCTATAATGATTCAGATGTAAAAATGCTAAAAAAAAATACAAAAAATCTTTTTTTTCACGTACTAGGTGGATCAAACAATGCCCCAATAATGTTTTTCCCTTTTTTTCTATTTTTTCTTCCAATAAATACTTATTTCCTCATCTATATTGAAATATCTTACGACGTTAAGGTGAAGTGAGCTTTAATATTCTGTGATGTAAATGACAAGAACCCCCCCCCACCCCATCTCATCGTCCAGAAGATGCGGAAATTAATATGAAAAAGGCATGAGATTCAAAGGGAAATATGCTAAGCGTGTCAATGCTGCAGCCTAAAGATGGCAAAATTGCTTATTTTCACATTCCCCCACTGCCAGCGTAGTGGGTTGTTTGCGTGTGCGTGTGTGTGGAGGGCGGGGGTTGCATATTCATGGGTGCCTGTTTTGAGGGCTTGTCACTGAGATTGCTGCGCGGCTTGCCCTGTCTTCTGTTGAGGACGCCGTCAGAGCCGAAACACACACACACACGTTGCACTTGCCTCGTCTCCTGAACACACACACACTCTGGCAGACTTAACACAGCTCACCTGACACAGCCTAGTGTCTGAGCTGTCAGCAAATGGAGTCTGACCCGGAGAATCAACGGGACAGGATAAAGCCCTGACTCAGAGGACACCTTCACCTTCTGAGAGCTTCTGTCACTCACACACACACACACACTCACACACACACACACACTCACACACACACACACACACACACACACACACACACACACACACACACACACACACATCCTAGACCCCCTAATTTCACTCTCTCTCTCTCTACACACACAAACAAATAAATAAACAAACACACACACATACATCCTAGACCCCCTCACTTCACTCTCTCACACACATACACACACACACACAACCAAACACACACACACACACCCTAGACCCCCTCACTTCACTCTCTCTCTCACACATACACACACACAACCAAACACACACACACACACACACACACACCCTAGACCCCCTCACTTCACTCTCTCTCTCACACACACACACACACACACACACACACAACCAAACACACACACACACACACCCTAGACCCCCTCACTTCACTCACTCTCTCACACATACACACACACAACCAAACACACACACACACACACACCCTAGACCCCCTCACTTCACTCTCTCTCTCACACATACACACACACAACCAAACACACACACACACACCCTAGACCCCCTCACTTCACTCTCTCTCTCACACATACACACACACAACCAAACACACACACACACACACACACCCTAGACCCCCTCACTTTACCTTCTCTCTCACACATACACACACACACAACCAAACACACACACACACACACCCTAGACCCCCTCACTTCACTCTCTCTCTCACACACACACACACACAACCAAACACACACACACACACACCCTAGACCCCCTCACTTCACTCTCTCTCTCACACATACACACACACAACCAAACACACACACACACACCCTAGACCCCCTCACTTCACTCTCTCTCTCACACATACACATACACAACCAAACACACACACACACACACACATCCTAGACCCCCTCATTTCATTCTCTCTCTACACACACACAAACAAATAAACAAACACACACACACTCTAGACCCCCTCAATTCACACACACACACATCCTATAATCCATCATTTCTCTCTCTCTCACTCTCTCTCACATACACACACAAACAAATAAACAAACACAAACACACACACTTCACTCTCTCTCTCTCTCTCTCTCACACACACACAAACACACACACATACTGTACACACACACACACGCACACGCACAAATAAACACACACACACACACATCCTCAGGGATCCTCCTGAGCAGAGCTGCCATTTGACCTGGCCCCCACCCCTTCAGTCCGAAGACCAGGAGCTGGAGGGAGGGGGGGAGGGGGGGGGGGGTCAGGGCGCTCTGCGCTGCCCAGCTTCTCACACACTACATCAGCTATGGATTTATGACTTAGACCCCCCCTAGTCATAAGGTCAATATGATCATACTGAAATGCATGGGAAACGTTCCCTTTTATGCGTGCGAACAACTACAGTGCCTGTTAACAGTATGAGGGATTCATAAAGGCAACTGTGTGGTGATGGATGGTCTCACAGAGAGAGAGAGAGAGAGAGAGAGAGAGAGAGAGAGAGAGACCGCCGCTGCTCTCTCCAGCACCCCCAGGAACCCGCCCCCCAACACACACACACACACACACACACACGTCAGTACAGGACGGTACCTTATAAGCGGAGACATTGACTACAGGGGTTCTTTGATACACACATACTGTACATACCTATATACATACAGCACAAACACAATTGATCGTGTAGTCAGCCCAGAGAGAAGAGGAGTGTGTGTGTGTGTGTGCGTGTGTGTGTGCGCATGTGTGTGTGCGTGCGTGCGTGCGTGTGTGTGCAGAGACAGATCCACTCCTTCGTAGAAGATCACAGGCATTCCTATGAAGTAATGGATCCACATTGAACACAACAAAGCACCTGTTTGATGATCCTGTGTCACGGATCACCTGCTGTTAGAACCCTGTTCCACTGGTAGAACATGATGTATATGGTGGTAGAACATGCTGTATATGGTTGTATAACTTGCTGTATACAGTGGATCATTTGCATGAAATGGCCTATGGCGTATCATTGTGTTGATTATATATGGTGTATTGTACATAGAATAACTGTTGGTATGTCTGTCAGTGGCTTAATGATCAGTGTTTTATATAAATAGTCTTTTGAATTATAAATCATCAGTTCCAAATGCAGCCTGTGTGCTTTTCGCATGGATTTTACCCTCGGGGACAATAAAAACAGCGAATCCGTCTTTTGACAACGTTCGCGCTTCAATTAGGTGCGCCGTGTGTCAATCTCTGTGAGCGTGGGTAGAGCAGGTTTAACAGGGCACATGTAGGTGGGAGAGGAATGTCACCGGAAGAACCTTCTAGATGCATCTAGTAGACACAGGGATGGCCCTGCGCTGGATGGAAGGGCCTCCTCTATATGCAGCTTCTCTCTGGGCAACGAATAAATTATTCTATTCATAGAAAGTGAAAAATAAATCGTATTTCAAACCCTGGATTTGTCTCTTTTACACTTGAGGGAATGAGTTACTCATTTTAATGATTCAGAGTTTTAAAAAATACTAATAATGATGATGAAAAAGTACTGGCTTTCACGACGAATCGATTCATGCCATTTATATTTTGAAGTTGCTCGGAGAGAGAGGGGGTCATTAGCTAATGTCAAATAAACCCTTTCTCTTAGAAGTGGAGGCAGATCACACAGCAGTCAATGATATATTTAAAAAGAAAAGAAATAGGCTGGGTGTTGCTTTGAGAGAGAGAGAGAGAGAGAGAGAGAGAGAGAGAGAGAGAGAGAGAGAGAGAGAGAGAGAAAAAGAGATACTGTGTGTGTGTGTGTTTGTGTGTGTATGTGTGTGTGTGTGTGTGTGTGTATGTGTGTGTCGGTGTGTGTGTTGTGTGTATGTGTGCGTGTGTGTGTGTGTGTCGGTGTGTGTGTTGTGTGTGTATGTGTGTGTGTGTGTGTGTGTTGTGTGTGTGTGTGTGTGTGTGTGTTGTGTGTGTGTGTATGTGTAAAACATAGACAGGAAGAATAGAGTGTAATGAGAGCGATCACAGATGCCCAGACCAAGCGAATCAAACAGGATGTGCTTGTTCTTTCAGACCTAACCAGAGCGGCCGTTAGATAAAAGAGATTCTCTTTTAAGGGGGGAAGCTAAGAAGAATGACAGTGAGAAAAAAGAAGGTGTAACAACACGGTCTCTATCAGGCGTTCTTACCTACAACTACAACTAACTGACAGGCAAAATCGGTAGCAAAATAAACAATAAACTGTACATTAATATTAGTGACCGTTGACAGTGAGGATTTGACTCCTTTAACTACCTGCCGTAACACATCAACTTCCCTCTTTCTGGAATAGAATAGAATAGAATAGAAGAGAATAGAATAGAATAAAGTAGAATAGAAGCCTGTCATCATGGGGAACGAGGTTGTGCAGTACGATTTATTGTAAATGTAGAGTACAGTAGATGATATCTCTGTTCAGTGATTAGATAAACAAGTGAGAGAGAGAGAGATAGAGAGAGAGAGAGAGAGAGAGAGAGAGAGAAAGAAAGAGGGAGAGAGAGAGAAAGAAAGAGAGGGAGAGTGAGAGAAAGAAAGAGAGGGAGAGAGAGAGAAAGTAAGAGAGGGAGAGAGACAAAGAGAGGGAGAGAGAGAAAGAAAGATTGGGAGAGAGAGAGAAAGAAAGAGAGAGAGAGAGAAAGAAAGAGAGAGAGAGAAAGAAAGGGAGAGAGAGAGAAAGAAAGAGAGAGAGAGAGAGAAAGAAAGAGAGGGAGAGGGAGAGAGACTCCTAGCTGGCATAGTACATGTTGAGCGGCCCCCCGCAGGGTGAGGTATTTACAAGGAAACGGTTATCATTCCTTCTCTGTTGCAGATCAACAAGTCAAGTCCCTCCGAGGAGCACGGCAGTGCTGGTGGGGCCAGAAGTGCAGCACAAGCGCCTCAGGATCTGAAGGGAAAAAATGATTTGCAAATGCCCAAATATCTCTAATTGACCTGGAATACTGCCTCATGTGCAGGAACTGTTTGAAATCGATAGAGAAACTGAGTTCATGTTGTTGTTTTTTCTGTTGTTTCTTTTTTTTGCCTTGTTTTTTTTTCCCTCTCTGAGCTATGATGGTACAGTATGTCGAAAGACCAGGACGGCACATCGTACGTTAATTATGACGGTGGGGATTGGTGGGGATTCTGACCTGGGCGTGCCTTGCGGAATTAAGGGAATGTGATTGGTGCCACGCGAAAAAAATAAAAAATCTTGCTTAAAGTTAATTGTACATACAAGCAGTATCAATACCCAAACCAATGTGCACTTTAGCAGGAATATCTATTCAGCATATACTACTTTAACATATTGAAGTTCTTGACGCTCACCAGCTAAATTCACAGCTCATGTATTCCCCTCGGTGAGCTGTGATACCAATACTACTGGGTGTATTAGTTTATTTGTCTGTTTAGTAGTGAGATAAATCAATGCACCCTATTCCCATGCTTCAACAGATCCACAATTAGCCGTAGCAGATCGGCCTCCTCCCTGGCCCCCGAGCTGGGGTGGGGTGGGGTGTAGGGGGGGGTGGTGCATTTGAAACATCTCCCAGCCCCGCCGACCTCCGCCTCGGCCTTCAGTCATCAGGCCTCTTCCCAGCGGTCCCTCCCCAGGTGTCTTGTGGGTAACGGCGAAGAATGCGGGGGACGTCAGACATGTGGAGCCCCCCCCCCCCCCTTCCGGCCCCGCCCGCCCCATCCCGGTGGCGTCTCGGCGTGACAGCGCGGCGTGACGCTCTCTGACCTGGCAGGCTGGGAAAACAACATCAATGGTAATTCCCCTTCAAACACATTAACCGGGCCGCGGCCGGTCCCTCAGAGCGCCTCCGAGTGTGCGCCCATCGATCGACAGGGCCCAGAAATCCATGAATAAATTTAGCACTAATTGATTTTTTTTTTTTTTTCTTTCCTCTTCCTCCTTCTCCCGCTTCTCAGAAAACACACACACGTCTAATTCTGAGCGTGGAGGGGGCGGGCGCCGAAGACGGGGAAACTGCCTTCCTTCAGCTGGAAGGGAGGGGAAAGTTGTATCGGATTTTTTTATTTTATTTTTTTACACACACACAAAAAGAAAAAAAACACACACAAAAATCATAATAAACACACGCAATAAATCGAAGAAGAAAAAAAGAACACCATTTTGTCGTTGTTTCGCTGGCTTTTTGAGTAGCGGAGCCGAGGTTCAGCCCCACCTTTATCCAGACACTGAGATGCTTCACATGGAGAGACTTGACGAGGGTCAATAAAAAAGTCCAGCCTGAGCTTCTCTGTTGCCGAGCAAACAAACAAAGAGAATTCATTGTGTCGGGGGCTCTGCTGCAGAGCAACCACCTCAGAAATTAACCCATCAGGTCTCATAGATTTCAGCTACCTTTTAATTGCTTTCAATGGGGATTGGAGTAATGGTTGGAGGGGAGAAGGTGTCACACATCTACATTACAAGGGCTTCGCCGTGCCTTCAACCTCCGAGCAGGAGGAGAGGTGTTGTCAATACTGGAGGAAAAAAATCATTAAAATAAAAAATAAAGCGTCCACAAGCTCAAGTGTTGGCCTGCTGAACACAAGCTGGATATTCCAGGCACAGATGGGGATATTGAACATGTGTTGAGGTGAAGTTTGATTGCAGTGGAAGTATGTTCCAACTGATGAAGGGGAGAGAGACATGCTTTTTTCATTTTTTCATGACATTGAGCAAAGAAAACTGAAATCTCAAGTGTTCTTCTATATCCTCTCATCTATGATTTGGTATTTTATTAGGCCTATACTTAGGAGAAATGGCAAAAAATCTATAACAATATTATTATTATTATTATTATTATTATTATTATTATTGAAATATACTGTAACAAAACTTCAGAATTAATATCCTGAATATCAACTTGTTTATATGGAATCAGTCTGAAGAAATGCAAGCTGGAAACCACATACTGTACAATTCACAACTACTGTACCTGCATTTCATTTTTAAAATTCAAATTAAAAATTAGTTTAACTCTCAGACAAAAGAGGTGGATTGACTATTGCTGCAAAGAAAAGGCAAAATGTACCTATCTGAATTTCTCTATGACCTGTAACACTGATTCTACAGAGATAAATTCTGAACAATAGCATATCATTTAATCCAGATACTATACATTAAATCACCTAAATTCCCCACATACGAAATAACCTCAATCTAATTTGAATGACAGTCATCCCCAAATCAATGTCATCCCTAGATTCTGATATCTATGACAATGCAACTGAAATGAATTCTTATAATTTATCAACGGTGCAAATTGGAGCAGCTCGAGAGACAATTCGCCCTGAATAAACCCGTACATTTCTCCTATACGTCCCCCCCTGGTTTTGATCTTTAAACAATGTTTATGATCTGACGGTTAAAGTGAACACCAGTACTTCAGGGGAGCCGTGGTATGTGTGTGTGTGTGTGTGTGTGTGTGTGTGTGTGTGTGTGTGGAGATCTCCCAGCCGCAGACCAGACCAGCCTCCGCA
>NC_140253.1:3446564-3451564 GCF_949987555.1 Borostomias antarcticus
GATGAGAAATGGCTTGACCAGGGAGAGAGAGACTGAGAGAGAGAGAGATGGAGAGAGAAATGGAGAGAGAGAGATGGAGAGAGAGAGAGAGAGATGGAGAGAGAGAGAGATGAAGAGAGACAGAGAGAGATGGAGAGAGAGAGAGAGATGGAGAGAGAGAGAGAGAGAGAGAGAGAGAGGTATTAGAAGACATTTGAATAATTCATAGCTGTTAAGACTGTTAAGAATATCTACGTGGAAGTTCTTTTTATGTGACAGAAGAGTGGTCTTCTAATGGTGCGTTCGTTTATAACTGGGAGGTGGCAAATTGTGACTTACTACTAGGAATTATTAAATAAAACGCCGCGTGAACTCACACTTCCCCGTCGCAAATTCGGATATGTTTCTCACCCCCCAGTTGCCGACTGACGCCAATATCATATCATGTCATCATCATATAATTCGCTATAGCTCGAATGCACACAGGTCGGAGGTAGGTATTTTGCCACTTGCGACTTGCCACCTCCGACCACAAACGAACGCACCATACAGTAAGTGAGCCCCCCAGATGGTCTATGAGTCCAGGACAGCGGACTGTATTCCTCAGAAGGTCAGCTGGACGTAGCAGAGATTCTACAGGAGTGTCAAGTACTCAGTCTCCTACTGTCCAGAATGAGAGATTTACACTATTGACAAGCAGGTCGGTCATAATGAAGCATGTAGTCAACGTGCCTTCATACACCTGTTATAATGTCTCTAACTTGATCTTATTTCTGGTGTCTTTCACACCAAATTTAAGACTTAAGTGAGTTAAAATTATACTTTGATGTTTTTTGTTTTTTTTGCAAGTCACGTGACTCCACCATGATGTTGACCAATGATGATGCATAAAGCTGATCAGCTTCCTATTTAATCCTTTGATAACCCCATTAAAAGGATTTCAAACTCTCACAACGTTTCCTTAATCCATGTGAGGTTCATTTTGTTTACCCATACGGTAAGTCTTTCCGCCAAAACATCAGTCCAGTCTCCATCCGTCCGATCATCATTTCCTCCTGTACTTCCTGCAAATATCAGAGGGCGCGCGGGTGGGGGGGTTATGATGCAAGAACCTGGCAACCGCGGACGGGTCAAGACGGGGTTGTTGAGATCTCAGAGAAACAAAACACAAATCACATCAAAACGCCTGGCGGGCCAGATGAGAGATCACACGTGTCAGTATTTGAATGGGCGGTAATTCAACAGCGTACAACCTACATGTCACGGGACTCCCGAAGCCAAAACAACGGCAGGGCGCAGGGGGGGGGGGGAGGGGGCACGGGGGGGGGCACGGGGAGGGGGCGTCCCCGGGCCGGGCAGCTATCAAAGCACCGGCTTGTTTCTCTGCCTGCCGGTCACTTTGCCCTCATGGCGCTGCAGGGAGGGCCTGTCTACAAGAGCCGCGGAGAGGTGTGGTGTGGAGAGAGAGGAGAGGAGTGAGAGATGGGAGGAGGGAGGAGGAGGGCAGGGGTGTTGAGGATGTGCGAGAAGTGGAAAAAGGGGTTATGATGGGATAGAGAGAGATGGGGGGGGGGAGTGCAGGGAGAGAAGTCGGGGGTGGGAGGTGGAGGTCCAGTCCACCACCCTAGGAGGGAGGGAAGGGGGTCTGGCTGAGTCTCTCTCCCCAGAGACGAGCCCCTTGGGCTGGGGCTCGGCGTACTCGCCCCCCCCGCCCCCTGGGCCTGTCTGGAGCGGAGGACCCGGCTGCCCCCGCTACTCCTCCTCCTCCCGGCTCCGACTCCAACAACCTCCCCGGCAAGCCGTCCTCCAAGGCCGGCGGTGGATACGGCACTAGTCAGCCACGCGGTAGACAGGCAGTGGTTAGGGTCACGGCTGAAGGACTCTTGTGGTGTATATCTGTGCGTGCGTGTGTGTACTGCAGTATGTGTCTTGGGGGGGAGGGAGGATGGGGTGGGGGGCTTATAAATCTGACAGGGGGGGGGGCGGGGAGTAAACAGCACCGTGCCAGCCTCCGCGACCTCCACAGCGACTTCTTCTCTGGTTATTAGCCCGGGAGGTCCTCCGGGGGAGGGCCCAGGGGAGCCGCCCCGGGCTAACGCTAGCGACAGCCCCCCGAACTGCCAGGGAAGCACAATAAAGACTAATTAGCAGCGAGGCCGCTAAGCTCCGCCGTCTCCGCCCCCCCCGCCCCCCCGCGCTAGCCGGGATATTTCACCTCAGATATCGCCCTCTTTGTTGGTTCCCTCTCTCTCACTGGTTCTGCTGCACCCCCATCTTTCTGGTCCTTCTGTCCATGGAGCGGTTTACAGTGGAGTTGGTGCAGGGGGGGTCTCCCTGCACCAAGCCCCAAAATCAAGACCCGATCTGGGCTTCAGAGCTTGGGGGCCGGGGGGACAGGGTGGAGGTATTTCATTTTGAATCGGGACTGGGGGATTCCTGAGTTCAAAGTCAAAATCGTACTGATTTCCGTACTCGCAATTTCCGCCATTTTACTCGGGATAAAAAATCGACCCCAACTTCAGCTGCTGACATAAATCAAGATGGCTACTCTGTGCAGCAACAAAAAGGGAAAGCTGTAATAAGATTGTTTATTAGCGCTTCTGTCTTACTTGTGTCTCATTAAATCCGTCTTACTCACAGTACTGTCCAACTTCTATCAGTGGACAATATTGCTATGAAGTTCATTTGCTCAAAATAGCGCAATTCGTTGTTATCAACTGGTATTGCTAACAATGGCTAACTTGGCTAGTGGGTTTTTTCGCATTTATCGCCTTTTATTTCTGGAACGCATTCAAACTGCGATATGATGTCAGCCCGGGCGCCAAATCCGGAGCTCCGATACAAAAGGAACGTAGCATTACTACCAGCCAGTTCTCCCTACACACCAACACACACACACACACACACACACACCACCTCCACCTCTCGATCCCTATTGACACGCTACTTATATCTGTGAAAAAACAAGTCAGTGTAATTTAGAATGCATTTCAGGGGCAATTAAAAATTCCACAAGCGCAATTACTTTATTTCCCCAGTGGGGCCGTCACTGCCTGGCAGTGTGTGTAACGGGTTTACGGCCTTGACTGGGGGAGTGAACATGTCCTGACCCGTCTACCTGCCCCCCCCCCCAAGGCAGCGTTGGGTTATTAATTGTGGCTAAAGTTGATAAATAAAATCATTCGCTTGCTCTTAAAGCTAATTAGCGCTCAAGATCAAATTGACGATTTCATAGGCGCATATTTCTCCAAAGGATAGGAGCGTGTGTGTGTGTGTGTGTGTGTGTGTGTGTGTGTGTGTGTGTGTGTGTGTGTGTGTGCCCCTATCCATCGGTCATACGCGGAGGATGTAATCCATCTGTAGGGAAAGAGGAGAAGGCCGAGAGGAGGGGAGAGGAGGAGGGGAGAGGAGGAGTGAGAGGGGGAGAGGAGGAGAGGGGAAGCAGGCAGTAAATACTATTATACTTAGTGGGTACTTGGGACCTGGGAGTATTTCAGCCAATTTATAGTGCAGGGGGTACCGAAGCACTCCCTCTATCTCTCTCTCCTCCCTCTCTCCCTCTCTCTCTCCATCTCTCTCTCTCCCTCTCTCCATCTCTCTCGCTCCATCTCTCTCTCTCTCTCCTCCCTCTCTCCCTCTTCATCTCTCCCTCTCTCTCTCCTCCCTCTCTCCCTCTCTCTCTCCTCCCTCTCTCCCTCTCTCTCTCCATCTCTCTTCCCCCTCTCTCCATCTCTCTCTCCATCTCTCTCTCTCTCCCTCTCTCCATCTCTCTCCTCCCTCTCTCTCTCTCTCTCTCTCCATCTCTCTCTCTCTCTCCTCCCTCTCTCCCTCTCTCTCTCACACTCACAGGCAGTGGTGTTTTGACAGAGCCTGTTTCCTGAGGTAACCTGCTGCCCTCCGACAGGAACCGGAGAAGAGAAGATGCCCCCTTCAGCTGTTTTTAACATCACAGCGCCTAGCGGGCCGCTGGCCACCGGACTCCCTGATGCCACTATTGATCCCAGTCACCACATCAAGGAGCAGGAGTGCATGCTGGGACCCGGGAGAGGCGGGCGGCGGACACAGACAAGGGAGATAGGGTGGGGAGAGAGACATAGAGACAAACAGAGAGACCGAGAGAGAGAGAGAGAGAGAGAGAGAGAGAGCAGTCCTGAAAGACGGCAGAGGTCCACAGCTCCAGGCCATGCCAAGAAGAGTGACGTGTGTTGAAACCACTTCAATAGGGCCTGTCCATGCCTCTCTCCAGTCCCTGCATCAAAGCTCAGCCAAGCCTCCAGCACTTCATCTCTCTCTCTATCTCTCTCTCTCTCCCTCTCTCTCTCTCTTTCCATCGCTCTGGTCCTTTGGGGTGAGTCATGCTCTCCACCCCTCCTCTCCCAGGCCTGTCAACGTCAAAACCTGAGTGAGTCCGGTCAAATCCACCCCCCACCCCCCCCCCCAATCACCACCACCACCACCCTCCTCCTCCTCTCTCTCTCTCTCCCTCTCTCCCTCGCCCTGTGATGCACTGGTCTCATCCCTTCTGCATGGATGGCCTCTTCTCTGACAAGCGGAAATCACAGAGATCCAGAGAGACAGAGAGACAGAGAGAGAGAGAGAGAGAGAGAGAGAGAGACAGAGAGAGAGAGACAGAGACAGAGACAGAGGGAGACATCTGAGTATCTACCCTACAGCTATCAGTGTCCTGTACTCAAAGACAGAGAGGCACCCTCGTCTCCCCGCCGTCTTCACAAAAACTAGCTCCGGCACTTTCCACAGTTCACACTGTTCCTTGAAGGGGGCAGAAGAAGAAGAAGAAGAAGGAGAAGAAGAAGAAGACGGAAGAAAGAAAAAAGACGGTCAGCAGCTCAATGTTTTTATCCTAAGATAAATAAAAGAAGGGAAGAGAGCAGGAAGACAGGAGAGAGAGAGGAAGGGAGAGAGAGAGAGAAAAGGAGAGAGAGCGAGAGACAGGGAGAGAGAGAGAGGGAGAGATAAGGAGAGAGGGAGAGAGAAGGAGAGAGAGAGGGATAGAGAGAGAG
>NC_140253.1:3469064-3494064 GCF_949987555.1 Borostomias antarcticus
TGCCTGTCTGTCTCTCTGCATGTCTGTCTGTCTGCCTGTCTGTCGGTCTGCCTGTCTGTCTGCCTGTAGGCATGTCTGTCTGTCTGTCTGTCTGTCTGTAGGCATGTCTGTCTGTCTGTCTGCCTGTCTGTCTGTCTGTCTGCAGGCATGTCTATCTGTAGGCATGTCTGTCTGCCTGTCTGTCTGTCTGTCTGCCTGTAGGCATGTCTGTCTGTCTGTCTGTCTGTCTGTCTGTAGGCATGTCTGTCTGCCTGTAGGCATGTCTGTCTGTCTGTCTCTCTGCCTGTCTGTCTGTCTGTCTGTCTGTCTGTCTGTCTGTCTGTCTGTCTGCCTGCCTACCTTTTATCAGAGTGACAATGTAAGGGGGTGGCTCAAAGACAAGCTGTCATCACACCTGGGCTTTGTTGATTATTGTTTTAGAGGATTTTATAAATGTTATGTGTTACCATCTGCCCTGATTTTAAGACATCAGGAACCAGGCTGGAAACAAGTGTTTACACTTTTACATGTTATCCCTTGGATTCACTGTCTGCATTATCCATAAAATCAATCAATCAATCACACTACAAGAACTGGATGCAACACATTAAGGATAGAAGCATGTAAAAAAAAGTTTGTAGCATGGAAAAGTACGGAAGCTTCTCCCCTTAACTTTTCCCTCTACTCTCATCCTCTCCCCTCCTCTTCTCTTCTCTCCTCTCCCCTTCTCTCATCTCCTCTCCCCTTCTCTCCTCTCCTCTCCTCTCCTCTCCTCTCCTATACCCTTCTCTCCTCTCCCCTCCTCTCTTCTCCTCTCCCCTCCTCTTCTGTCCTTTTCCATTCTCTCTTCTCCCTTCTCCTTCTCTCCTCTCCCATCATCTCTACTCCCCTCCTCTCCCCTCTTCTCCTCCTCTCCTCTCCTAGTCAGCCAGTCCCCCCTGGGAGCCCTGATCCCCTCCTCATCCTCTATTCTGACACTCTTATAAAGCTAATGTGCTGATTTTACGTTTTCAACATGCCGTGATCCCCCACAATCCCCCTGCGCTCCCCTACGGTGCCTCGCCCCGCACCCCGGCCAGGATCACACGTTCGGCGCTTTGATCGCCAAGTCCCCTGGTTAGCGGTTTAAAAACGTCTCACTTCCTTGACGATTGTTGCCGGGGCGGCCCCCTCCGCGGTTTTGCTTAAACTCGGAAGCCCTTTTCCCCCCTCTGCGCAGGCGGGCCCCCCTGCCCAAATTCAACGTAGTCCTTAAACGAGGAACCCTCTCCTCCCTGCTTCCCAGCCCAGCGCAGCTTTCAAGTTCCCCCCAGTTGGCTGCCGTGGTCCTAAGCCCCGAGATTTTGTCTCACCCATCTTTGTCAAGCCCATTTGCCAAAATACAAAAAAGAGCCAATAAGCTCAGGTCTTCATCGGTGCTCTGGAAGGTAATCCCTGCACTCTCTCTCTCTCTGTCTCTCTCTCACTCTCTGTCTCTCTCTCTCCTCTCCCCCTGTCTGTCTCTCTCTCTCCCAGAAATCAATGCCGAGGTTGAGAGGAGGTGAAGCTCACTACTTTGTTGGTGGGGCTTGGGGAGAGTGATCACTTCTTCGTCGGGGTGATGAAACTACTCGTCCTGTTTAGTTCATTCTCTCTCCACATGTGGGTAACACATGTGTCATAGGTCTCATTTTAAATCGAGGAATCTACTCAACCAAGAAAACAGGGATGGGTTATTTAAATAGAAAAGGAATGCAAAGGGGCAAATTCCATTTGAAAAACAACAAGGTAAAAGTCCAACTGTCATTTTTCGAACGTATCTCCTGTCATATGGATGGTCTAAACTGCATCATAGTCCATTAGTCATGTTTTAACGGCCGGGAGTAGCAGTGTTCGGTCAGCGTGGTTTGGGCAGGCGGAGGGAGGGGAGGGTCTGGCCTCAGCCCGTGAGGATGCAGGGGTAGACTAGCCAGCTGGCTCCGACGCAGACGAGTACAGTAAGGGTACAGCGGAGAACCGTGGGCCTGCCAGGCACCTTGGCTGCCGTCTGCCCAGACGGAGGCTCTGCCCAGCGGGCTACGATGTTCCACCGCTCCCCCGCGCCCCGGGTCCGGCTCCATAATTAATATGTTGTTGTATCAAAGTTGAAGCGTTTGCCTCCGGAATGTCCCTCCCGCTCCCCGTACCCCCCCCCGCACCCCCCCCCCAGCCAACCTTTATTGACGACCTGACCTCTGTACCTTCTGAAGGTTGCTACGGGAGGTGGGGGGGGGGGGTGCGGGTGGAACTTGGCTCGCCCCAGAGAGAAAACATCTGCTTCCCTCGCAGGCGGACGGATGGGGGGCTGGGGGGGGGGGGCGGGCGCGGACCCCTCGTCTCGGCCGGCTGCCTCGGCGAGCCCAGCGAGAGAGCCCTTCCCCTGTCCTCGCGCGCTGACCCCCACATTTATAACTCCGCCAAGCAGGCCCCGCCGGAGCCCAGGGCCTGGACCTCTCCATCACCAGCGCCCCCCCCCACACACCCCCCTCCTGCCCTCGTGCTAGTGTGGTCACTCGACCGCTGTGAGGACCGCGCCCGTCTTGTCATCCCCTCCATCGCAGCCTGTCGAGCGGAGGGGAGGGAGGGAGGGAGGGAGGGAGCGAGGGAGGGATGGAGGCATCTGCGGCGCCCCCACAAAGCGGCGACTGTTGGAACACTGACAGAAGCATCTGTCATCCCCTGCCTTCACACCCTCACCTGCTGTCCGAGGCCCTGGCTGACTCCCTCTCCGTCTCCCTCCCTCCTCCATCCCTCTGTTTCCTACCCTCGTCCCTGTCTTTCGTCCCGCTCTCTTTCTCTTTAGCTCCCTCTCTCTCTCTCTCCCAACCTTTTTCCATCCTTCCTTCTCTCTCTGTCCCTCCCTCCCTGCCTCTCCCCTCCCTCCCTCTCTCTCCCTCCCTCCCTCTCTCTCTCTCTCCCTCCCTCTCCCTCTCTCTCTGCTCTAATAGACAGCTCACTAACGCCGCCCTGAGAAAAAACTTGATCTTGTCTTTGCACTGTGTCACACATTCCACCATGATCTGTTCTTGGCACAGAGTGAAACAAATGCTACAATACACTGACGGTGATTTTAAAAAGTAGCCATAGCCGTCAAGAGTTTCAGTAAACAATCTAGCATGTTCACACCCAGTATGTCCTTCTTATGTATAGTGTATGTGGTCAATTTTCTTTTTTTAAAAATTAATTCCTACATATAAACAAAAGAAAAACATCTTTGTCTGTCTAGCATCGTTGATTTGCGACTTCTGACTTAGGCCTAAATGTCACACCTAACCAAGTCCTTGACACATATAACACTAACACAACTTCATAAACAAACATAACCCCCCCCCCCCACCCATGATGCTAATGAACATACTGACCTGCCTAGCGACTACTTTATCATTCCCCCAATGGCACCCCCGTCCACCCCCCAACGAGCTGAAGGGTTGCCAGCAGCAAGGGGAAGGATGCCAATCCACGAACACGACTGACACACACACACACACACACACACACACACACACATACACACACACACACAGGCTCAAGGACATCATCGCTCACTGAACTCTGGGAAGGTGCCCTTCATTCGATGCTACACAGGTTGAGAGTAACCCACTACGAACTATACATACACACACACACACACACACACACACTAAACACACATATTACATACATGTTTTAGGTGGGACTTGAATAGGCCAAGTTCTCGACCGCATCTTTTTACCGTCTGCTATTGCTTTTACTGTACCTACTTCATGAGAATCTGTTAGCATATAATAGTGATTTAACTGACACAGTTCTCGCATGTACAGATAAAGTACACAGACCTAAGACTTTAACCAAGACAGACCGTTCTTAGTCCACCTAAGCTGCACCAGAGCCCCAAACCACCACAGGCTCTCTCTCTCTCTCTCTCTCTCTCTCTCTCTCTCTCTACGTGAGACCAAGATCATCTCAAAGAGCAGAAGCAAGAGAACAAGAGAGAGAGAGAGAGAGAGGGACGGAGGATAGCAGGACATCCAGCCCCTCAGAGAGAGCACGGGAGCGAGAGAGAGAGAGCAAGAGAGAGAGAGGGAGAGAGAGAGATGGGACTCTGTGCCAACACCTCATCTGCCAGGGTGAAGGGTAGACACCCTGCCTTCATCCATCCCCCCCGCCATCCCTCCATCCCTCCCATCCCTCCATCCCTGGCCCCCGGGCCCCCACTGGTCCTGTGTCTGAGTGGGAGCCCCACTGAGCTGGCCGGGGGCCAACGCCAAGGTCTCTCACCTCGCAGGCTGGGCAGGGGTCCGGGCGGCTCCACCGCCGACGCTGCTGCTGCTATTCCTGGTCCTGGGGCCGCTCCTGTAGCCCCCCTCTCTCTTTCTCTGTCTCTCTCTTTCTCTCTCTCTCCTTCACTTGCATCCCTCCATCCTCGCCCTTCTCCTCTCCCCAAACCCCCTCGCTGGGACCTCGGGGCTGACAGGCCTGTCCTTCACATTCATCAGCTTCTCCTCCTCCTATTGTCTTTCACACACACACATACACACACACACACACACACACACACACACACACACACACACTTTCACTGTCCTGTGTGTGGCCGCACCACTAGGTCACCTTCATACACTCCAACCTGCTGTGTTACACAGTATCTGCAAAGACTATTCTATGTGTGTGTGTGCATGCGTGCGTGCATGTGTGTGTGAAAAGGGTAAGCATCTGTGTGTGACAGAGAAAAAGAGGAGAGGGTGGGAGAGAGTAGATAGATAGATTGATAGATTGAGATCGAATAAGAGAGAGAGAGAGGGGTGGGGGTAAGTGAGACAGTCAATTTGGTCAGTTTCATCAAGACAAAAATATGTAAGAAGTAGAATCAGTGTGACTATATGAATGTCCTTCACTCAGAAGACATTGGGCGCTCACTGGAGGAAATGAAGACAAACGATGCAAGACAAAACCTTTCCACTAGATGTCAGTATTTCATTTAAAATAAGGTCGGCCAACTCACATTAGTCTTTACAGGTTCTTTGGAAGGCCAATTGAGACTAGTTGACATAAACATTAAGTGAAGTACATTCGCTCAAAGTCATTCTTTATTTACTATTAACAATAGCCATTAAACAATATGAATGACATGCTAAATCAGCTAAATTGCTGAAATGAATGACTATTCACTGACTTTTACTATTCATGACTATAATAAGACTCATTAATTTCAGACTGGATGTTAACAGCTCGCAGCAATAATAATCGTAACAGGTGTAGCTTGTTAAGTTTAATTAACAGAGAGGAAGATTGACAACTTCAACGTCAGGTAACTTCAACGCCAAAGGCGATAGACCATTCAGTTTAGGCGTACGTCATGTGTAACATTGAGGTATGCTACCTGAATAAATAAATAGTATTTGTTTTTTTACATTTCAAACTTATTTTGCTGTTAACCTACCTTGGAGGCAGCTTCACAGCATCAGTACCAGTTTTTTCAAGAGGGAGAAAAATACTAAAGTTACTTGCGTACCCTACGTAGTTGACCTAAACCTACGCTGTCGCTTATACAAGAGGGGTGTACCCTCCTTACTTTTCAAATGTCATGGAATGGATCGTATTATCAGCGTACATGTTTTGTAAATCCACAACTCGAGTATTATAATTTTTAGGCATTATATCACACAGGAAAAACAACAAAATGCATTGTAACAAAATCCAAATGTAGGTATTGAAGAAAACACGCCCCTATTGCTGTGTGATTGTGGTACGGTCCTTTGCCGTGCCGCGCGGGAGTGGGAGCGCGTGCAGAACACAGGCTGCTCGCGACCAGGACAGGGTAAACATACTACTTTATCTGTGTGTTCGCTCATGTATTCGTGAATACCGCACATAGATACATACATAGTTGAACGTGCATGCATTTCAAAGTGGGTACTTTTTACAGTTGGAATGGCTGCGTTTCCCACGGAGGTCATAGCAAGTTGCTAGCAGCACATGATGTGTTGTCATCCCGGAAAATACACCAACCCGAAATAACTCGTTTGTTTGCTACTAGCCACCTGTCAATCGAGAGAAAGCACATTAATCTGATCAAGTAATGCTACATTAGTCCACGACGAGTTACTTGGAGGGGTTCTGTTGAAACTACGATGAATGAAAATGTCCACGTTTCTATTTGTATGAAGGGGCAAGGGGGGAGGGGTCGAGTAACTATCTGGTTACACACCCACCCACCCCGATAGCTCCTATCACTGCACAAACACTGATGTCTTTAGCGTAGTCAGGTTGCAATGCAATATATTTTTGCCCTCTGTTGCTGTTCCACTATGTTGCTAATCTTTTTAGTCTTGCGTTCGCAGGGACGCTGTTACTGTTCACTGATCCAGCCTGTTTTGAATTTTGTTTCTCCAGTGAGCTAACTCACAAGTGTCAAGATGTCGTCTCGGGATTTCAAACCTGGTGACTTGATCTTTGCCAAGATGAAGGGCTACCCTCACTGGCCAGCCAGGGTAAGCTACTACTCAGTTACTCCCACCTGTCAGCCTGTCTGTCCATCTGTCATCCACCAGTTACAGGTCATGAGTGACTCCCCCCTCCTCTCCTTCTCCCTCTCTCCTTTCTCTGTGTTCTCTCTCTCCCCCAGATCGACGAAGTCCCTGACGGAGCTGTGAAGCCGTCCAATATCAAGTTCCCCATCTTCTTCTTCGGTACCCATGAAACGTAAGGAGCTATTTCCTCCGTCCGTTCCTCACACGTGAGGCCCCAAATAAGAGTCTCATCTCGGGGGTTTATAAATAATAGGGCTAATATTACAAAGCTAACTGTCACTTTGTTCACACGGCAACACAGTAAAAACGTGGCACCACACAACAGTCCCAAACTTAATCCCACAGAAAACGTGCCATCACAAAACTGGACCTTACCGAGTCCCCTCTCCCCTCCTGTTGTTCCAGAGCTTTCCTGGGTCCAAAAGACATCTTCCCCTACCTGCCCAACAAGGACAGGTACGCCAAGCCCAACAAGAGGAAGGGCTTCAACGAAGGCCTCTGGGAGATCGAGAACAACCCCAAGGTGGAGCTGAACGGCCCCAAGGTAGAACCTCCAGTCTCCGCTCTCCCTGGGGAGGCTCTGATCTCGGGCCTCGTTTGTGAAACCGTGCGGAGGGTTCGCGTCAAAAGGTGCCGTATGGACGAAACACGGAAAGAGTTTGGGCACATAAATATTCTGATTTATAACACGGCGCACACGCATGACCCACACCGGTTTCCCTTCACCAGTCACAATCAACTCGAAATCTGGCGCACGCAAGTGAGCGTCTTGCGCCCGCCCTTTTAACGCCCAATAGATGCCTATAAATAGTCAGTGAGATGCCCCTAATTAATATTCACTCATACTGACCGCATGAAAAAAGAAGAAATTTCACCGAGTGTGAAATGGAGGTTCTTGTAGAGGAGGTGGAAGCAAGAGTCGCGCGGGGGCTAACTGGCAAGATCATAGGTTCAATCCCCACCCACGCCACTGTGAAACTGTGCACTCGTATCTGCACGACTGAGGTATCGAAAACGGCAGCGGTTTAACATAATTTGTCCTGATTATTTATGAGGATACATTTCATAAAGTATGGTTTAATAAGTATAGATCCAATTGAATATGATTCCCGATTTCTCATGTCTCCAGAAATGTGCATACACATGGGTCAGAGTTTGCATGGAGGACCGCACATTCTCCTGTCCATGAAGGAAAAAAATCCCATTCTTTTGTGTGTGTGCAACATTTATAAATGAAGCCCCTCGTGCTTAAAAAATGGCCACAGGTGCTTGGCTGGGGAGTGTGGCCCAGTGCCATTGTGCCTTGGTGACACCCGCTGACATGTTGCGTCGGATTGAGTTTCCTCTCACCGGCCAAGTGGAGAGATTGAGTGCACACAGGGGTCAGGGGTCGTCGTTTGTGGTGGCGGCGCTCGTTCGATGTTTGCTTGTCTGGTTCCTAGATGATGCCGCCTGACTCGCTGACGGAGAAGGACTCGGACAGCGGCCCGGAGATGGACGAGGACGGAAACGAGAAGAAGAAATCCAAAGTAAGCGAGGTGTTCCATCACCTGTTCTGCTCTCTCTCTTCAGAATATAGCCTACTTCACCGCTCATCATCTCAGCTTGTGAAGCACTAATGCTTTATATCCACGTCCCGTCTGCTAATGTGATTCTGCTGTTGCTAACCGCGTGCGGTGTGCTGTGTGTGTCGCCCCGCCAGACGCCTCCTAGTGGTAGCATCAACAAACAATGTCAGACTGGATGTTTCATCAACATTTCTTTTTATAAGTCTTAGAAAACAATTTTAAAGTTCGCTTTTACAGAGTTAACTGTTCAGAACCAAGACCAGGCCGGCGGTACCAGTGACAGGCCGCCCACGCCCCGGTTCTGACGAACCCGGTTCTCTCTCCCACGGCACTTGGCGGTGGTCAACTAGTCGCTTGGCAACATTAACCCCCTCCCCTTGGTCCTCCTGTGTCCGGAACATTCAGGTGTCGAGCGATGAGACTGAGCAAGAGAATGAGGAGGAGGAGGAGGAGGAGGAGGAGGAGGAGGAAGGTGGCATGGAGGTCTCTGAGCAGGGGCCCCAGGGCCAGGATGTACGTACAATGCATGATGGGACTTGTAGTTCTGGACCCCCCCCATACACACACACACTTAGAGAGCATGCAGGCACATGGGTGGTGATGACTGGTTCTTCATTGTGGTGTCGTCGGTGCTGGTCTGGCCTGTCCTGGGCACAGCCAGGAGGTGATGGGGGTCGTTGTTGTGGGATTTCTACTCCTTGGCCTGTCATTGGTTGGGGTTTTCTCATCAGTGATAATGACTGTAGTTTTGGTTGTATTTGTATTAAGTAAGTATATGTTTTAAGTATTTTTGGAAGAACATGAAAAAACAGCGGAGTAGTTGGCCACCTCTGGAGTTATAATGTGCGACCACCGTCATGTTTCACAAACCTGGACGTTAGTTCACAGCGGTGGGGTTGTAGTATAGTCATCGTTTCTTGGTTGAGCTGAAAACAGAAAGAGTACTTGAATTGATTTAAGGTGAATAAGGGCTAGATGCAATGATACAAGGTGTCAAGTCTTAACTAGCATGGCATGACGGCACGTGTCCTACATTCCCCTACCCACCCTTCAGCATTGAATGATGCGTTGAAGTAACAGTCCGACAGTTCAACAGTCATCTCTCCATATGGTACCATAGATATTAACGCTTTAGTTAGCCATGTTGTCTGTGACTGTGCGATGCTGCCTCTTCCTAACAAACACGTTATACTTTTGTGTTCGCACTGTGTATGTTCAAAAATCAACTTATGTTTTCCACATTTTTGTTCTTGCATGGCTTTCTGTGTGCTCTGGAGACAGGTAAGTGGTGTCCCGCGCAATCCACAGTCAAACGTTTTCCATGATTTTAGCCAGTTTGATTTACTGACGTAGGCCTATTGGCTTTCTTGATGTATAGCTTTCAAGTCATGCTTTGATGCATTTGAGTGCTAATTCTATTGCTATTGTAGATTTTAGGATCATCTTTGTTGGTTTCCGACAAGTGTGTGAATCTCACTCGCTTTACACAAGACTCTTTCTCCATTCCTGAGCACTAACTAGAAGCCATACTGGGTTGTTTCGCCCAGTTATGAAGAGACCCACTGCAGCATCATGGATGTAGTTCCGCATCAGTCCACTAGATGAGGGCATACCCTCCCTAAGAGCAATCTGGGTGTAGTTTAGCAACAGGCCACTAGGTGGGGCTATAACCCAGAAACCGTGTTGATCTGAGAGATCAGCAAGTGATTTTGTCAGAAGTAGTAAGCGGGTCTCTCCTCTCTAGGACTCCGCCCAAAAGGACTCCACGGACCCTGCCAAGGCCAAACGAGGGAGGAAGAAGAAGGTCTGTGGAGTACATGAGTAAAACCATTCACGAATCCCCCCAAAACTCAGTCATAGTGATAGACACCGTCTTTGAGAACTACAATCAATAGCGAGTGAAGCAGCACGGTAGCAATAGACACGCTACAACATTAGGCAGATTTAACGCCGGGTGCGTGCGTATCCGTCCCCAGACTGAAGCAGACCACGACTCGGAGAAGGAGGACGCCCCTGCCAGTCCCTCAGGTAGAGGCTGGGCCTGTTTCAATACTCTGTTAGAGCATCCTTCTCTTCCCCCTTGCTTCACCCCTTTTCTTTCTTTATTTGTTACATATAACATAAACACACACAGGCTTTTTCCCCTCTACAGTTTGTCCCCTACTGCTACTGTGTGTGTGTGTTTGTGTGTTTGTGTGTGTGTGTGTGTGTGTGTGTGTGTGTGTGTGTGTGTGTGTGTGTGTGTGTGTGTGTGTGTGTGTGTGTGTGTGTGTGTGTGTGTGTGTGTGTGTGTGTGTGTGTGTGTGTGTGTGTGTGTGTGTGTGTGTGTGTGTGTGTGTGTGTGTGTGTGTGTGTCCCTAGGTGGGGCGGGGCCTAAGCGCAGAGGCAGGAAGCCCAAGACTGATAAGATGCTCTTACTCCAGGACCCCCATGGCTCTGGCAGTGACGTGTATGTACACACACACACACATCTGCTGTACACACAAATCAAATGCTCTACATAGCGTGCACTGCCACACACAACTCACACCGACGTGTACAGACCACACAATGTCTGTCTGCTTTGTGCAAAACACTATTTTAATCTCCATTTAGATTTTTCAGTCCAGCTGTGTCCTGCTAATTATATGGCTTGTTTTATGCATTGTGAGGAGAATGTGTGTTTATGGCTAACTAGGTGTTCACAAAGCTCTATTCACATGAGCACAATTTTAGTATTAGTTTTGCTTTATGATTGGAAATATGCGAAGGGTACGCCAAGTTTCTAAATCAAAGCTTTTTGTTCTTTGGCTCTACGTACGCCACTATATGGTATCAAATTTACAATAGATTTTATAAAGGCCCCAGGTATTTAATTTTGAGTTATGTACTGATTGAAGTTCTCAACACACTGATTTCACACACCTGGCATGTGAGACTTGGACAGATACCTTGACTTAAACACGTCGGGTCGTTTTACTATCGGTCAAGATGATAAACGCTCTGCTTTTCTGTCCTCCAATCATCAACGTTCTCCTTCCAGGGACTCAGCGGAGACGGAGAGAAAGAAGAAGAGAACGACGGAGGACAAGTCAAAGAAAGCAGAGGAGGAGAAGAGGAGGAAGAGGGAGGACAGTAAAGGGAAGGAGGAAGGGAAGGAGCCCGACGCCAAGCGGAAGAGACAGGCCAAAGAGGAGAACTCCTCTGAGGAAGAGGACGAGGAGGCAAGTTCTAGAGTTCTGTCTTACTGTTCTGTAGTTCTAGGGTTCTGTCATGCGGTTCTGTAGTTCTAGAATTCTGTCTTACTGTTCTAGAGTTCTGTCTTACTGTTCTGTAGTTATAGAGCTCTGTTCTTTAGTTATAGAGTTCTATTGTACTTGAGTTCTAGAGTTCTTTCCTCTTCTTTACTCCAGAAAAGCGGAGCGGGCCGGAAACGCCAGCCCAACGCAGAAGCTGAGAAAGACGAGAGGAGACGCAAAGACGAGTCTAAAGAGTAAGAGAAGAGCACACACACACAAACACATAAACACGCGCACACACACACACACACACACTCTTCAGATTGATCTAAAGAGTAAGCATAGTAGCTCACACACACACTCCACAGATGAATCTAAAGAGTCAGTAGCTCTCACACACACACACACACACATAAACACACACACACATAAACACGCGCACACACACACACTCTTCAGATTGATCTAAAGAGTAAGCATAGTAGCTCACACACACACACTCCACAGATGAATCTAAAGAGTCAGTAGCTCTCACACACACACAGACATTCCACAGCCTCATCTCAATTCAGATAGGAGTTACCTCAGCTGGTCAGATGCTCTAACCTCTGGGCTCTCTACCGCTCTCTACCTCTGGGCCATCGACCGCCCAGTCAGAACAGTAGCTCTGCATCTGTCAAAGCTTCAACCATCCGCCTCCTTCACCTGACTTAACCTGCCCAGACATGGAGCCTCTCTGATAAACCCCCCAAGAGACACAAACGTGCACATGAGAACGATTCTCCCCCCGTCAGAAACATTCCTCTGACCCGCTGCTGTTTCCTTGACAGACAAAACAAAGAGGACGGGAAGAAAGGAGAGGAGAGGAAAGGTGAGAAGAAAAAGGGTGAGGTGTTTTTGTTTGTTTGTTTGTCTGTTGGATGATATTTTGCGTACCGTGCACTGTTAAGCACGAAGAAATAACATGAGGTGAGTTTGTTTTCTCCACCGGGGCGCACCGTGATTTAGCGTGGTTCATGACCACGAAGGACCAGTTTGAACGGATCAAGGATCAATGTGGTTGTTTAATCCGGATGTTTCTCTCTCTCTCTCTCTCTCTCTCTCTCTCTCTCTCCTGGACACAGAAATACCCACAGAGTCGCGGCTGCAGAGGTTGCACGGCGAGATTAAAATCTCCCTGAAGATCGACAACCTGGTAATAATCAGCCCAGACGTGTCCGGCGCCAAGGCCAGTTCACTGATCGGCTTAAAACCCACTGAACCGCGTTCTGCGTTTGCACAGGGAGGCCTTTAAAACCGTCTTCTGGGTCTTTAAAAGCCGCCAGGCGTTTCAACGACGACCTTGCTTCCTTCCTCTCTGCCTCCGGGTCATTGCCAAGCACAAAATGTTCAGTTCGTCTGACTTTAACAGTTGGTGTTGGTGGTGCTTGTGGTGTAACAGTTGCCGTTGGTGATAGCATTTTGGGCCATTTCTGAGATTAACGTCTCTCTCTGTCTCTCTCCAGCTATTTAGGGATACGTCTGTCTGTCTCTCTTTCTCTTATTGATCGACAGTGTCTATTCTTCTGTATCTATTGTGCCTGTCTTTCTATCCTTCTATCGTATTTATCTCTATCGCTCTATTGTTCTATCGTATGTCGAATATCTTTACATCTTTCTATCAGTCTGTCTGACCACCTGTCTCCATCCATCCATCCATCCAGGATGTGATCTGTCTATCTGTCTGCCTGACCACCTGTCTCTCTCCATCCCTCCATCCAGGATGTGATCTGTCTGTCTGCCTGACTACCTGTCTCTCTCCATCCATCCATCCAGGATGTGATCTGTCTGTCTGTCTGACCACCTGTCTGTCTCCATCCCTCCATCCAGGATGTGATCTGTCTGTCTGCCTGACCACCTGTCTCTCTCCATCCCTCCATCTAGGATGTGATCTTTCTATCTGTCTGTCTGCCTCACCACCTGTCTCTCTCTCCACCCCTCCATCCAGGATGTGATCCGCCTGTCTGTCTGTCTGACCACCTGTCTGTCCACCCCTCCATCCAGGATGTGATCTATTTATCTGTCTGCCTCACCACCTGTCTCTCTCTCCATCCAGGATGTGATCTGTCTGTCTGCCTCACCACCTGTCTCTCTCTCCATCCCTCCACTCAGGGTGCAATCTGTCTTTCTGTCTGTCTCACCACCTGTCTCTCTCCCCACCCCTCCATCCAGGATGTGATCTGTCTGTCTATCTGTCTGTCTGACCACCTGTCTCTCTCCCTACCCCTCCATCCAGGATGTGATCCGTCTGTCTATCTGTCTGTCTGACCACCTGTCTGTCCCCACGCAGGACGTGAGGAAGTGTCTGGCGGCGCTGGACGAGCTGGGCGCTCTGCAGCTCACCACCCAGCACCTGCAGAAACACAGCGAGCTCATCGCCACGCTCAAAAAGGTCCGGGCGCCGTCCACAGCACATCAGCGCTGGCCGCCTGCCGCCGCCATCTGTGTGACCAGTGTGTTTCCTGTGTCTTATTTGTATGTGCGTCCGTGTGTGTGCGTCCGTGTGTGTGCGTCCGTGTGTGTGCGTCCGTGTGTGTGCGTCCGTGTGTGCGTCCGTGTGTGCGTCCGTGTGTGCGTGTGTGTGTGCGTGTGCGTGTGCGTGTGTGCGTGTGTGTGTGTGTGTGTGTGTGTGTGTGTGTGTGTGTAGATCCGTCGGTTCAAGGCGAGCCAGGACATCATGGACAAGGCCACCATGCTGTACAACAAGTTCAAGAGCATGTTCCTGGTGGGGGAGGGCGAGCAGGTCCTCAGCCAGGTGCTCAACAAGTCGGTGGCCGAGCAGAAGCAGCACGAGGAGGCCAGGAAGGGGGCGCTGAGGAAGGCGGAGCAGGCCCGGGAGCAGGGCGCAGGTAGGGAGGGACGGAGGGACGAATCTAATGGCCGCCAAGCGCTAGAGGTGTGGGAGAAGGGAGGGAGGATTTTTCTCACAGCTAGTATGACTAGGGCTTCTTCTTAGAATGTTCCAGAGGTGTAGTTAGTAGTAAGTATTAGTAGTAAGTAGTAGTAGTAGTAGTAGTAGTAAGTAGTAGTAGTAGTAAGTAGTAGTGGTAGTAGTAGTAGTAGTAGTAGTAGAAGTAGTAGTAGTAAGTAGTAGTAGTAGTAAGTAGTAGTAGTAAGTAAGAAGTAGTAAGTAAGAAGAAGTAGTAGTAAGAAGTAGTAGTAGGTAGCAGTAGTAATACAACTTTATTAATCTGGTGGGGGTGATGTTTGGAACAGACGATTCTCCTTCACTAAGCTCTCAACCGAACACAACTGGCAGCCATTTTGAGTGGAGCGCTATGGAGCGCTTGGTGAACTGATGCGGATTGGTCACAGTAGAATGCACCTTAATGTAACAGAATTTGTGCTTGCTGTTTGTTTAGTAATGAGGTCCCTGCATTTCTGAAGGGCGGTGTTTCATGAGTCCCTTCTGGTGAAGGTGGATAAGGAGACCTTTCCCCTCCAGGCTAAAACCTAGCGAGGAATATTACCCCCGGACCGAAGACCTGAGTCTCAATCGCACCATGTTGATATTAAAATGTTATTGCCCCTGCCGACCTTCAGTTAATGCCCTTCGTTGAAGGCCAGTTCAAATCACTGAGAAGCCAGTGTTGGTTTTATAAAGGAAGTCTCTGGAACACACAGGCAGTTAAAGACGTTTTATTAGGTGCAGGTAAAAGATTAACGTTAGGATGTTAAGTCACATCTTCATCAGTCATGACTCGTCCTTCCTGATACTACTGTCGTCCCCCTGAGAGACACCGGTCTGCCCGTAGACGCAGGACGAGGACACCTGGTTCAAGCCAGTATTGGTACTGGTCTGTGGAAGTCGTCTGTTCTAGAGAGAGACGTCTCTGACAGATGTTAAATTGTCTAGCGTGTTTGTGGGCGAGTCATGGGCCGTCATCACACAGGCGTTCTGTCTGTCTGTCTGTCTGTGTGCCACAGACCAGCGGAGGCTTCTAGAAGAGGACCACACACTCACTGGGGTGAAATGTTTCCGTCTGTGTGAGTTGAGTGGAATATTGACGACATGCTGACAAAGTGTGTGTGTGTGTGTGTGTGTGTGTGTGTGTGTGTGTGTGTGTGTGTGTGTGTGTGTGTGTGTGTGTGTGTGTGTGTGTGTGTGTGTGTGTGTGTGTGTGTGTGTGTGTGTGTGTGTGTGTGTGTGTGTGTGTGTGTGTGTGTGTGTGTGTGTCCTCTTGCAGATAACAAGGTGACAAACGGTGACTCCAGCCCAGAGGATAAGAAGCAGGAGACTGATAGAGAGAAGCCTGTAGAAGAGGCCTCCACTGGAGACAATAGGTTAGACACACACATAGACGCACACACACACACACACACACACACACACAGCCAGACAGTCTAAAGGTCAGACAGCCAGCAGGGCCCAAAGAGTCCTCTGGCAGAAGCAGGCCTAAATAGTCAACACCTCCACACGTTTGTTATAAAATGAAATCTACCACGACTAATGTCTAATCTCCTCAAATGATGTCACCATCTGTTTGCCATGGCTGGGATTTAGTGTTTTTATATATCCATAAGGCACCTGTAACATTCTCGTGGCTTGAACTTGCTGTTGTGACTGTCTTGCTAGGCCACCCTCACAAGAGGCTTGAGTTTTGAGTTTTGCGTACTTAAATACAAGTGAAATTTGAAAAAGCGTACTTCTTAAATGTTTTTTCTCTCCTCAGTGTGTCGAAGCCTCAAGATGAGTCCACTTGAGGAGGAAGATGAGTCCACCTGAGGAGGAAGATGAGTCCACCTGAGGAGGAAGATGAGTCCACCTGAGGAGGAAGATGAGTCCACCTGAGGAGGAAGATGAGTCCACCTGAGGAGGAAGATGAGTCCACCTGAGGAGGAAGATGAGTCTCACCTGAAGTGATGTTTTTCTGCTGTGTAGACCAGACCAGAGCCAAATAATATTTTAAATTCTTCAATCTGGGCTTGATTGAGCTTGCCTGGTGCAATGGAACCAATGAAGGTGCAAAAGCTCTGTGAGGTATTTGAATGGATTCCAAATGCTATTTGACTCTGATCCTGCTGAACTGCACACAAGAACAGTTCCATAGTCTGGATAAGTTTCATCTTTCAAGAGAGACTCAAGTTTTCATCGTTATATATGCCGGGGGTACAGTCCAGTCATGCTTGACACAGGAGTCCTAACAATGAGCAAGTCTCCACCAAAAGAAGTCACAATTCTTCTTTTTCTGTTTGCACTCTCACAAACCTCTATAGGAGGCAAGATGGCAAGTTAACTTTTTTTTTTACTTTCCTTTTATAAAAGTATAACCTCCCCTCCCCAAAAGTGTATTATTATTCTACACATCAACCCATCCCCAATATTAGCAATTAAGCGTTGACTCCCAAATTATACGATTTTGATATCAAGTTTTAAAATATTTTACCAACTGTTTTACAACATTTTTTTAAATTACAATTTGAGCATTTTACATTATACAAATTCAGTTCCGAATAACCTGTTTTGCAACTGAATTGAAGCCCCAGTGAACATGGTTGGAAGACGCATCTGACATTTGGGAAGACTAGTGTCTAGTTACTGATAGTTAAGTCACATTTCTTGTGAATGATTAGTTTAGCACATTTACTCCTTTTACATTTACATACTGACATTACTCGTAGTATAGATGTACATATTTCTTAACTACTGCTGCACAGAAAGGAAATACTACTCGATAGTTTCTCCAGTTTATTTTGCCAAGAAAGTGCTTTTTACCCTTCTCATCCACTACTCGGTTGCCTGTCTTAAAGTGGTCCGTTCTGTAAATAAGAGTATTTTTGTGCCTGTCTTAAAACCTGTTTCTGTTCTGTATCCATTAATAAAGCAATGGTTCATAAACGTAACTGTTGGTTTCACGTTGTGTCAGGTACCTGTGTTTCATCATTAAATGTAATTGGTGCTTCCACCTCAACACCTGCCTGGTCCAGGATGTCTTCAGACCAGCCTGATTTCACAAACTCACATTCTGTAAACAAAGAAACCTGAACACTGTGGTCGGTCTGGTCAGCAACACTAAGATTTTGGTGTTCTGGATTTTTTGAGCGAACTATCCCTTTAAATTCCAGTTCAATGAGAATCGGGGGGGGTCCATTGGAATCCATTTGAGTTGGTATATCAGGCCTCTGCCACATTAACACTGGAGAAACAGGATCTGATGCATGTGAACAAAGTTTATTCAGAACATCCTCATTAACTTAACACATATCTGGGAGTTCGCAACAGTCGACCGTTCGGTCAAATAAAATACATTGCTCATCTTTATATCAGGTGGTCCGACAGGAGCTCCTTCAAGCTGAGCGGAGAGGTCAAAGTGTGTGCGGTTGGGGGGGGGTGGGAGCCACAGTCCGTCTGGGGATAAGGAGTAGGTGGACCCGCGCCTCCCTCCTTGGCTGCCAGAAGGCAGGGGAGAGCCCTGGTGAGGGCCCCTGGCTGGAGCATGTTTGAACACAAAAAAAGCTGGAAAGGGCGCTTCACTACCACTTGTGGGGACGGGAGCTGGATTTCCACCTGGGCCTTTCAGCAACGGCTATTATCGTTCATTAAAATGACTGCTCTTCTGAAATATTCGAAATAATGAGCAAAAACAATGCAAAAATAAATGAAAATACATAATTCTATACACAATTTCAAACAAATTAGAAAACTCATTTTAGTTGGTTTAGCATGACCATGCTATTTCTCCGGCTATTCTCTGATATTCCACAGGCATAGAAACAGGCAGCTCTCAGTTGAAGGCCCCCGGGTCTACATAGACGTAGGCTCTGAAGTCCCCCATCTTTACGCCTTTGTCGTCATAGTGCATAGTCCTGAAGCAATTCTCACAGAAGAGACAGGGGTCAACAGGGGCGAACTCGTCGTTGGTGGTCAGCCACCTGGAAAGGACGAAAAGGGAACGAAATGAATACGTTTGTATGTGTGCGTATTAAAAATGTTTTAGTTACTTTTACCAACTAGCAGGATATAATGTCTGTCAACCAATAAGGTTGTGTGGCTGTCGGATGGTAATGGAATATAATAGAACCTTTAGAACTGTCTAATCTGGTTTTTGAACCCACCTGGCAATGTACAGGCGACAGACAGCGCATTTCTTGGTCATGACTATGTGCTTATGGATGAGGAGGGGGTAAAGCCTTCTGTCCAGACAGTCATCCTTATGAACGAACCTAGAGAAAGAAAGTCAAATGGCACTTTAACAAATGAATGAATGTCCCCCATCTAAAGGGGGTGTCTTCATCATGTCCTGGACGTGTCCTCAGAAAGGGCTATATGTCTCTACGTTGTGCTTGTGTTTCAGCCAGGCCAATTCAAATTCCATGTCTGAGTCTGGATCCCTTATTATGAAGAAAAAAAAAAACCCTACTTGAAACAGTTGCATCCTTTTTTTCTATTCATTCACTGAACTACAACCCCCACCCCACTAAGCTCGGGCCTTGTTTCCATGACGCCGCCGGCTGACCTGACGTCCGTGATGATGATCAGGTGCTCGCAGTCGCCCTGGTGACAGTAGAGGTAGGGGTGGCCCACCTTCACTGTCAGGTCAGTGAACCTGGTGTCCTCCATCTTGGCCTGGCGGAAGGGTGGGTACCCGCGACTCTCGGCCCACTCTCTGGTGGTCCTGGATGGGCAGGAGAAAGAGAACAGAAGAACGAGAGAGAGTCAACGTGAGGGAAAAAATTTGTGAAGGAAGCGTGGGGCCCAAACACAGAGATGAAAATCTATCAAGGTGCTTTTTAGGTGCATTTGATTTGAGCTGAGAGCGCGCCCTTTGGGGATTTTCCCATTGGTTTCATTGTACCGGGTGAACAAGATGAAACGCACCTCAAGATTGACAATTGACTAAACTGACATTTATATACCGGCGTCAAGTATAAACCAGGTTTGTGCGCTTCGGTGCAACTTACGAGCTGATGTCCCGGCATTCTGGGAAGCGCATGTCGTTGTAGAAGATGTGCTCGAAGTAGAAGAAGCTCGATTTGTGATGGTCCTGAGACAACAGCAGGCGATTAGGGCAGGCAGAGACACCTAACTCCTCCTGAGCGCATATCTTATTTACTTGTGACAGGGACAACGCATAAATGCATACGGAGTAATAAACATGTTAAATGTACCGAAAGTACTGCCTACCTACATACCTTCCTCACTGCTTTAAAAGAGAGTGTGTGCGAGTGAGTGAATGAGTGTCAAATCACGGATGAAGTCCGTGTGTGTGGGTGTGTGGTGTGTGTGTGTGTGTGTGTGTGGTGTGTGTGTGTGTGCGTGCCTGCCTGCCTCTCACCTTGCTGATGTAGCCCGGAGCTATGTCGGGCGTGTCGCTGAACTCGCCGAACACGTGCAGGTCGCTGACGCAGCAGATGGCGTCCCTCAGCTCGGTCAGGTATTGGGAGCCCAGCACCTGCAGGGTCATAACGGGCCGCTTCAGGCGGAACTGGAAGAAACCAGACAGATCATAATAGGATCTAATGGAAATGGGACTGAATAGAATTGGTAGGGTTCGGGGAAGGCAAAAATGGCCACTCACTCTTTCAAAGATGGCTGGATAGTAGGAGTTGATGGTCAGAATGATCTCCCCTTCATGGATCAGGTCGATGGGGTTCTCTGGCCTCTTACCCATCCTTAGGCTCTCCTGGAGTTCACATGCAGACGCACGTCAGTATGGACGATATAATATATAAAGATCCATCGGTCAGGTGTCTACATGTACACTAATGTCTATAGACTATAGTCTTCTCATGAAATATAGGCCCAGGTATAAGGTCAGAGGTGAAGGTTTGTGAGGAGACTGACCAGTCCATCTGAGAAGAGGGCGTGTTTACAGATCTTATCTATCTTCAGGGTGCTTCTGTAATCCTGTTTCTTCATCCTCTGGCTGTTGAGATGCAAACAAGGCAAAACAAATCATATTATAGTGATGATAAGGCGTTTGTATACATGTGTAGTGTATAGCCCTAATTCACTTGTGGTAAGGGAGTTGTTCGTGATAATAAGTGGAAATGAAAGCTAATAACGGAAGTTAAATCTTACATTAATGTTTGGAGTTGGGGGTCTGGTGGCACCAGTTCTGTGTCTGGAGTCTCGTCGTTGGGATGACAGCGAAGAGAGTCGAGACTGGAGAAAGGGAAGGTGGAGGGAGAAATGTATTCAACTTAAGCCTCTCAGTTCTGTGCACAAAAACAATAGCATTAGAATCGATTAATCTTTGTTTTAGCTAGTTACCTGCAGATGGCTTTCAGCTCCTTCAGCGTCTCAGGTGCGATTCCAGATTCCTGGACGAACTCTTGGTCAAAGGTGGTTTCGTCCTTTTCCTTGTAGGAATAGTAGGTTGGGTCTAGCCTCATCAACCACTCGTTTACAAAGGAACCGATATGAAACGGTGTGGTGTTTATGTTTTTATATTCATCCACTGGTACGTTTTCGTTCATGTTGCCACTCGCCGCCATTTTTGTTCAAAACGACGTCAGGCAGGCCTGATGGGAAGTGTAGTCTGAAGAGAAACCTCCAGGGGGCTTGCTTGTGACAAGCGTGGTGACTGATGGGAAGTGTAGTCTGAAGAGAAACCTCCAGGGGGCTTGCTTGTGACAAGCGTGGTGACTGATGGGAAGTGTAGTCTGAAGAGAAACCTCCAGGGGGCTTGCTTGTGACAAGCATGGTGACAAGCAGGTGAGCCCGGTGTCTCCTCGTTATAAAGGTACGTTAATTTCAAAGGGAACGCACCATAGACATGTGAAACCGCTATCATTGGTCATACATAATCAAAGATACTGTCCAAAACCTGAATCTAGCGTCAGCTGCCCAACATGGCTTAACTTGCAGCAGATTCAACACATTTTCAAATTATAGAAAATCACTCGAACGTAATGGTCATGATAAATTGTAGTAAAATTTACAAACTAGCCCCCTGATTCCTGATTCCCCCAAATCCCCCTGATACCGTGGTTGGATGTGGAGAAAGTGCTTTTGCAGATGCTCAGATAGTTGTGTAGTATTGGGCAGCGAGTCTGAGGAGTCAGCTGAGCGCCGCCCCGGGGGGAGGAAGAGGAAGCAAGATGGAAGGGAACAGAGACGAAGCAGAGAAATGTATCAATATAGCCACTAAATCACTCGAAGCAGGCGATAAAGAAAAGGCGTTGAAATTCTTGAACAAAGCAGAAAAGCTTTATCCAACAGACAAAGCTAAAGGTAAGGGGGTTTTCCGCTGGTTTGGTCGAAGCTAACGTTAGCCGGCAGGCTGGCTATGCTAAGCGGCTAGCTAGCTAGTACGTACTAGATAGCACTGTCTACTTGATGCACTGGACAACCATGACTGAAATGTATTGAAAATGGTTGAGTTTATCTGTTTCGTTAGTCATTTAACGTTAGCAGAGTGTTGTAAACATGACACAGTGGCTACATGGACAAACAGGTCATTCACTGATGTGTCCCTTTAGCTCTGCTTCACACGACCAGGACAAGGAGGCTTGAAGCTAGGCTAGGTCTAGCAGTACTAGGCTAAGTCTAGCAGTACTAGGCTAAGTCTAGCAGTACTAGGCTAAGTCTAGCAGTACTAGGCTAGGTCTAGCAGTACTAGGCTAAGTCTAGCAGTACTAGGCTAAGTCTGGCAGTACTAGGCTAGGTCTAGCAGTACTAGGATATTAGTGGGTTTAGCCTTTCGATAGGTAGGTATACGAACAGAGGGCTTCGTGGGAGATTTGTGGATTTGTCACGCGTGACATTTAGCTGGTTAATGTGGTTATAACGTTGTAGCATCGCCAGCTCGGTCATAATTCACTATAAAATGCTATGCTGGATAAATAGGCCCAACAGTTAGCCTGGTATCTAGCGTTAGCTGACTGTGCATCGTCGTTTTTGTGGTGTTATTGATGGCTCACAGTTGGCCAATGTTACTGCACTGCTGGCTGGCTTTTCTGTCAAGGTCAAAATCCTGATGTATCTAGAGATCTGATGTAGCTGAGATCTTCCTGTCTGGTTTATTCCCCACTGGATCGATGGTTCACGTTCTCCTTTGATGTTCTGTTGACAACACACCTAAGCTGAACCTCGTCATCAACAACTGTCCCCGTAATCTGTACGAGTCTCAGAGCTGCCGTGATCTAGCGGCTAGCTGGCCTGGGCTATTTTTTCGTTCATTTCGTCTCCTTTCACTATAATATGTTGCCAGACTTGAAAACGCTTGTTTCGTGGGTGGAACATGTGCTCGCATAACCATTTGCATTAGTCTATATTGAATCGACTAGCTGGTCAGCTACAGTAAGTAGTCTATTGCATGGAAAGAAGTGGTCTGCTGTTATTGCAAGGGACAGCTCCATGGTGCTGAATTGAAATGAGATGTTGTATTGAAGAATCAGATCGATGCTCGTGATTATGGACAAGCAGCAATACCCCTCTCACTAGAAATCACAACAGGAGGACACCTGTCATGGGTTTATGTGAACTTGGGTACTGTCTGAAAATCCCATGTTAGGCTACCTCTCTCTCTCTCTCTCTCTCTCTCTCTCACACACACACACACACACACACAAACACATAGTTAAACATTAGCACAGTTGCATATTAATGAGTTAAACTTTCTCTCCACGGCAAAGCCCTGCCTGGATACAGTAATGTCCTATCTGAGCCGCGGGGGAGAGAGACGCGCCATGTCCATCCAGAACTCCCCCCGCATGCCAGGGTTAGGGTTAGTAGTGTTGCTAGTTCAGTAGCCTAGCATGTGAGCAGCTGCATTAAGGAGATTTGCTTGGGAAGAAAGGGGGAGGGAGGAGCAGACAGGCAGGAAGAGGTAAGGAGAGACAGGCGGTCTCAGGCCGCAGACCGCCTCAATCCCTTGAATGATTGACCCTGTGCTGAGCAAAGAGTAGTAGAGCATTAGCCGGGCAGGATCAGGTGAACCATCTCCCAGCCACCGTCAACAGGTGACGAGCGGAGGGAGAACTAGCCTCTGTTGAGGCGTTGAGGCTGGGATATTTATTAAATTAATAATTCATATTTAACATCGATGTTCTTGTTTTGATTGTGTTCATTTTGGTGTGCGTGTGTGTGTGTGGGCGCGCTGCAAGGAAGACTGTTTTCAGAGATCAAGAGCAGGAGGTGGAAGGAGATCTGAATATAAGGATGAGCTTGCGTTGTGTGATGATAACCAGCCGTCTTGTTGTCTCTTAACATTAGGCTAACTCATTTTTCCACCATCCCATCATCAGATATATCCCAGGCCTGTCAGTGTTGTGCCTCCGGTGTCTTTCTGCCCAGCATAATGGTCCATCGGCTGGCTTGGCCTGGCTTGACAAGGCCCTGGAGGAAATACAGAGATGTCTGTGGGTAGACCTAAGTGGTACTGTAGGCCTACACAGTTCTGGGAATCAGACGGAAGAAGATCCATATATAGCCTAAAGATAACAGAGCTCCATTTTGTTTCATGTCAATTATCTGCCAAGTTTATGCCTAGCAGATGCCTGTTCAGAATGGTCTGGAAGGGCTAGGCCATGACGAAGGAAGATGAATACACATTGTACAACTCTATGAGGGTCCGCAGTGAAGGAGAGGTCCTAGGCTGCTGTAGTCGGGGCTTGCTCATTGTTAGACCTCAAGATCAGCTGAAGTCTTTGTGCTGGCCGAGAAGCTTAAAGCAGTATTACACAGCAGACCATAGCTTAATATATAGGCTATTACACATAGCCTGAGCCGTGGTATTTAACAATGGAATTCTTCCGTTCTTATGGCTATGAATGCTGGGAAATGTAGGCTAGTTTCTCTTTAAATCTCCCCTCATGTTGAATTCCTCAGGTGTTTCTGTGATTGCGGGGCCTGGATCAGGCTACTGTGCTGCTGCTGAAGTTGGACGGTTGCTACCAGGGAGGAATTCACATCAAATTATGACCCAGCAATAATAATGAGCCCCTTATTTCCCAACTAAGCAAGCTGGGTGTCAGGCTGATGGTGTGGAGCGACGAGGGAATGCTGCTACACAAGCCTCCTCAGGCTCCGCCTCTGAGTTACTAGCGCCCGTTTCTTCTGTCCTGAATGTGCCATGTTAAGCCATGCTCACTCTATCTCTCTCTCTCTCTCTCCCGTGTCCAGCCTTGTTGGACGCGTTGTCCAGGAACGGTAGCTCGGCGAGGAACGGCGCGTACTGCAGACGGCCGGCAGGCGGCCCGGAGGGCTGCGGCGCCCGGCCGGACAAGGGCGTCCAGGAGGGCGGCGGGCAGGAGGCCGCCAAGAGCTTCACCAAGGACCAGGTGGAGGGTGTGCAGAGGTGAGGACCAGACAGCTACCCGACGTCCTTCTCTCTCACGCTCCAGCTCTCTCTCTCACCCCCCCTTCTCTCTCCCTCCATCTCTCTCTCTCCTCTCTCCCTCCAGTTATCTCTGCTCCCTCCCTCCATCTCGCTCTCTCCTCTCTCCCTCCAGCTCTCTCCTCTCTCCCTCCAGCTCTCTCTGCTCCCTCCCTCCATCTCTCTCTCTCCTCTCTCCCTCCAGCTCTCTCCTCTCTCCCTCCAGCTATCTCCTCTCTCACTCCATCTCTCTCTCACCCCCCCTTCTCTCTCCCTCCATCTCTCCTCTCTCCCTCCATCTCTCTCCTCTCTCCCTCAAGCTCTCTCCTCTCTCCCTCCATCTTTCTCTCCTCTCTCCCTCCATCTCTCTCTCCCTCCAGCTCTCTCTCCTCTCTCCCTCCATCTCT
>NC_140253.1:3499064-3526564 GCF_949987555.1 Borostomias antarcticus
TTCACTACCAGGCCCATTCACCACCAGGCCCATTCACTACCAGGCCCATTCACCACCAGGCCCATTCACCACCAGGCCCATTCACTACCAGGCCCATTCACCACCAGGCCCATTCACCACCAGGCCCATTCACTACCAGGCCCATTCACCACCAGGCCCATTCACTACCAGGCCCATTCACCACCAGGCCCATTCACCACCAGGCCCATTCACCACCAGGCCCATTCACTACCAGGCCCATTCACTACCAGGCCCATTCACTACCAAGCAGCACAGAAAGGCTCAGTTGCTCACAAACTCCACGAAGCGTGTTGTTGACTTTTAGTTGTCTTTTATTATTGTCCTTATTTAGCTCTGCGTTGTGTTTTGATGACAATAAAAGACGGCCCCCAATCTCACACAATACCACACAGTCCAGTGTCTCCTTGTTCTGATGTATTCCAAATGAATCTCTCCAACACGGGATTTGAGCCTCAAGCAAAAGCGGTTTATTCCAGAAGGTTTAACATACAAAAGACAATGACATGGTCTAATGCACAGATGACCTGTCTGTATGCTGTCTGGACCCAAATCAAAGTAATGGTCTCGTTGCAACGTTCTTATGTGGTTTGAGTGTCCCCCCTCCCTCATCTCTTCTCTTTTAAGTCTTTCTGGTCTCTTCTGTGGCCTTGTTTGGTCAAGTTAACCTACGCCGCCTCGGCGCCCAGGCCTTTATCTCTAACCACAATAATGGTGTTTGGCCCAGAGTGTACCAGCCATGGAATGTCTTTATCTCATAAGTCTATGGAAGAGGGACACCGTTTCTTACCGAAAACTCAAGCCAACAGCCATACTCAGAGGTCAATCATCATAATTAGGAAATAGCTAACAATCAATCAATCAAAGCTTTATTTGTATAGCGCATTTCATACCCAGAGGCAACACAATGCGCTTTACAGAGAACAAGGGAGGTGGGCATACGACCCACTCTACATATTCCAGAGGGAAGCAAAAAAACAGTAATCACCCGGGGGCCAGATAAGTGAGCTGTAAAAACAGGATCATATTAAAAGGCATTTCTCTGAAAATCAACCATATTCAACAGTGTGACTTACCAGTTTTCATAATAGCCACCCATCATTTAACAGCACAAACCATGTTGAGACCCTGCCCTTCATAGCTCAGTTGTTTTGCAATATACCTGTACAGGTTGAGTGTTCTCACGCTAAAACTATGGTGCGGTTAACATGGTATAGGTTGATGTATTTTTAGATTGAATTGTTAGATTGATGCATATGTAACCGAGTGAAACGTGGAATATCTGGTAAAACTCACTCCTCAAAGGAGCGCCGACAGTCCCTCCAAGAGGGACGTCCCTATTGGTGCAGCTGTCAGCATGTCCGCCTCCCACGCAGAGGATCGGGGTTCTAATTCCAACCTGGGTCTGCTGAAACAGATTACACATACTGTAGGTAAATTGAGCTAATTGTTCGGTTGATGGATACATTTATGTAATTAGAGTGATATATATAGTTAGGCTGATGTTTTGACTGTGTTGGTGCAGGATAAAGCAGTGTTAGGATGATGTTCTGGCTGTGTTGGTTACAGGATAAAGCAGTGTTAAGCTGATGTTTTGACTGTGTTGGTGCAGGATAAAGCAGTGTTAAGCTGATGTTTTGACTGTGTTGGTGCAGGATAAAGCAGTGTTAAGATGATGTTTTGACTGTGTTGGTTACAGGATAAAGCAGTGTTAAGCTGATGTTCTGACTGTGTTGGTTACAGGATAAATCAGTGTTAAGCTGATGTTCTGACTGTGTTGGTTACAGGATAAAGCAGTGTTAAGCTGATGTTTTGACTGTGTTGGTGCAGGATAAAGCAGTGTTAAGCTGATGTTCTGACTGTGTTGGTTACAGGATAAAGCAGTGTTAAGCTGATGTTTTGACTGTGTTGGTGCAGGATAAAGCAGTGTTAAGCTGATGTTCTGGCTGTGTTGGTTACAGGATAAAGCAGTGTTAAGCTGATGTTTTGGCTGTGTTGGGTGCAGGATAAAGCAGTGTTAGGCTGATGTTTTGGCTGTGTTGGGTGCAGGATAAAGCAGTGTTAGGCTGATGTTCTGACGGTGTTGGTACAGGATAAAGCAGTGTTAAGCTGATGTTCTGGCTGTGTTGGTTACAGGATAAAGCAGTGTTAGGCTGATGTTCTGGCTGTGTTGGTTACAGGATAAAGCAGTGTTAGGCTGATGTTCTGGCTGTGTTGGTTACAGGATAAAGCAGTGTTAGGCTGATGTTCTGGCTGTGTTGGGTGCAGGATAAAGCAGTGTTAGGCTGATGTTCTGACGGTGTTGGTACAGGATAAAGCAGTGTTAAGCTGATGTTCTGGCTGTGTTGGTTACAGGATAAAGCAGTGTTAGGCTGATGTTCTGGCTGTGTTGGTTACAGGATAAAGCAGTGTTAGGCTGATGTTCTGGCTGTGTTGGTTACAGGATAAAGCAGTGTTAGGCTGATGTTCTGGCTGTGTTGGGTGCAGGATAAAGCAGTGTTAGGCTGATGTTCTGACGGTGTTGGTTACAGGATAAAGCGGTGTAAAGACTACTACGAGGTTCTGGGGATCAACAAGGAGGCGAACGACGAGGAGCTGAAGAAGGCGTACAGGAAACTAGCGCTCAAATTCCACCCTGACAAGAACCAGGCGCCCGGAGCCACAGAGGCCTTCAAGAGTAATAACGCCTTTTAGAACATCTTTATAAAGTCACGTTAACTCAATATGTTATGTTTTACAATACTGTTATAACACTTGTTTAGACTATTGTTAAAATCTCTTTTCATGAGTCGTTTGTTTATCCTTGATTTGAGTAGTTTCATGTGTTTCTCAAAGAAGCACCTGCTGTACTTTTGTCCTGGTCTCTGACTTTTTTTGTGTTGTTGTTCTTGTTGTCGTTTACTTTCCCAGAGATCGGCAACGCGTACGCGGTGCTCAGCAACCCAGACAAGAGGAGGCAGTATGACCTGACGGGAGGGGAGGAGCCTAGCAGCCCAGGCCACTCCCATGGGGGAGGGTTTGACTTCCATCGGGGCTTCGAGGCCGACATCACCCCCGAGGACCTCTTCAACATGTTCTTCGGTGGCGGCTTCCCCTCGAGTAAGAGACTGACGCACACACACACACACACACACACACACACACACACACACACACACACACACACACCCTGTCTCACACACACACACACACACACACACACACACACACACCCTGTCTCACACACACACACACACCCTGTCTCACACACACACACACACACACCCTGTCTCACTCACACACACACACCCTGTCTCACACACACACACACACACCCTGTCTCACACACACACACACACACACCCTGTCACACACACGCACACACAGATGTACTTGATGGTGGCCTCTACACACACGCATACACACACACCCTGTCACACACACACACAGATGTACTTGATGGTAGCCTCTGCACATACACACACACACACACAAACACACACCCACACACACACTCTTAGTGGCATCTTAGTACTGCACCAAAACTCCTTCTATTTGAGAAGCATATTCCTCAGCCCACACTCCAAGAGCTCAGAGATTGATGTGTTGTATAGAAGCTGCTCCTCCTCAGTCCTAGAGCCCAACAGAGGGAAATGTGTGACTATATCAGAACCATTACAGCTCCCTGCGTCCACCTTCAGAGTGCCGTTGTCTTAATGAGCTAATTAGCTTTGCATAACCACTGTTCTAATGTGAGATCATCAACGTCACAATCTTCAGTTACGTGGAAGGGGAACAATTACATTACATTAGAGACATTTAGCACACAATCTTATCCAAAGCGAATTACAATAATTGCGTACTAGCCAGATAAACATGTTGTCCCCCACCCACGACGTTCCTTTGTGGTAATGGAAGCAGTGGAATCCTGATAGATCCTTCATGAATATATTAAATGTTTTTAAGTGTTATTCATTTTATGTGCGTATTAAACTGGAGTTCTAAACTGTGTGTGAACAGTAGAAGGGCCCCTGAGCACTTTCTTTCGGTTCTGGAAATCCAGGAAACCGCACAAATGATTCAACCCAAATAGCAGTAAAAATGTAAATTGTGTTCTGTGTCCGCAGCGAGCACCCACACGTTCACCAACGGCAGAGCGCGGTACAGCCAGCAGACGGACCAGAGACGAGAGAGAGCAGAGGAGAGGGCAGACGTACGTACATTAACCTGGGAGGGAGGGAGGGAGGGAGGGAGGGAGGGAGGGAGGGAGGGAGGGAGGGAGGGAGGGAGGGAGGGAGGGAGAGAGGGAGGGAGGGATGGATGGACAGAGAGACGGATGGATTGATTGATGGATGAACGGATGGATATTTAGTGTGTAACTGTGTGTTTGGGTGCAGGGGGGCTTCTCCATGTCTAGTGTGTAACTGTGTGTAACTCCTGTGTGTGTTTGTGTGCAGGGGGGCTTCTCCATATCTAGTGTGTAACTGTGTGTAACTCCTGTGTGTGTTTGTGTGCAGGGGGGCTTCTCCATGTTTATCCAGCTGATGCCAATTGTGGTGTTGATCCTGGTCTCCATTCTCAGCCAACTGATGGTCTCAACCCCCCCTTACAGCCTCTACTCCAGACCGTACGTACACACACACACACACTCTGTTTCTCTGTTACACACAGACACACACACACACATTCTCTCTCTATATTTCTTGACCTCACACACTGTCTTGGTCCTACTCTATCTCTCACACACACACACACACACAAACACACACAAACACATACACTGCCTGTACCACGCGCACCTACTCTTTGTCCATCTCTGATTTTCACACACACACATACACATTCTCTACATTCTCTGTCTCAACCCCCCCCCCCCCCCCCCCGCCCCAGGTCGACGGGCCAGACGGTGAAGCGTCAGACGGAGAACCTGCGCGTGGACTACTACGTGACCCGGGACTTCAAGTCTGAGTACAAGGGCTCGGCGCTGCAGAAGATGGAGAAGAACGTGGAAGAGGACTACGTCTCCAACGTCAGAAACAGCTGCTGGAAGGAGAGGCAGACGAGTAAGTGACTGGAAACATTTGGGGGGGGGGGGGGAAAGTATTTCTCTGGTAAAATATGATAATATTATTTTGTGTAAATAACTTATGAGCTGCTTAAATGTAGCCTCTGTTTTTTGTGTTGGATTCAAAAGATATTGCGACACTTAAAGGGGCATAGTCACTCTTGTTTCAGTTGACATTATTTGGATTAAATAATTAAATTACGCGTGTAAGCATTTATAAATCACCATCAGTGTAGCTGTTTCCCTGCGTCAATGAACTGGTCTGCCCTTTGACGTTTTTCCACGATACCGTCTTCCGTGTAGGGAAAGGGCTGCACTGACGGTGATTTTAAAAAGGGCTAAACACAGAATCAGCATTTAATCCAAATAATCTCAACTGAAACAGGAAACGCAGCTAATTTACCAGGATGTGCTTTGCTAGTAAGACTGCTGACCGAGCTCTCTTCTGCTCTCTTCCGCTCTCCATGTCTCTCTTTCATCTCTCCATCCATCCATCTCTCTCTCTCTCTCCATCTCTCCGTCTCCAGAAACAGACCTGCTCTACGCCGCTAAGGTCTACCGGGACGAGCGCCTGCGGAAGAAGGCGGAGCTCATGACCATGGATAACTGCCGGGAGCTGGACAGACTAAACGACCTGTTCAGAGGGGGCTGAGCCGGCCACGCCCCCAGAACCACTCGGACGCTTTTAGAGTCTATATATATAATGATATATATATATGTTTTTTTTAAGGAATAATACCCCTGAGAGCTAGGAGCACGACACGAAGGAAAAAACAATAGGACAAAAAAACAAAAATCATTAGCCTTACTGTGGATGTTGCCCCCTCTCCCTCCACTCCTCTCCTCTGTGTTCTTGCACCTCCCTCCCTGGACTCTCACCGCCCCCTCCCTCCCTCCCTCCCCCCCTGGACCCTCACCTCCCTCCCTGGACCCTCACCTCCCCCTCCCTCCCTCCCTGGACTCTCACCGCCCCCTCCCTCCCTCCCTCCCTGGACCCTCACCTCCCTCCCTGGACCCTCACCTCCCCCTCCCTCCCTCCCTGGACGCTCACCTCCCCCTCCCTCCCTCCCTCCCTGGACCCTCAACTCCCTCCCTGGACCCTCACCTCCCCCTCCCTCCCTCCCTGGACCCTCTCCTTCCCCAGCCTCCCTCCCTCCCTCCCTGGACCCTGATCTCCCCCAGCCTCCCTCCCTGGACCCTCTCCTCCCCTAGCCTCCCTCCCCCACCTCCCCTGTTCTCCCCAAACCCAGGAATTGCCTTTATGCGTCCAAATGAATCAAGTGACCAATGGCCAACCTCTCCCTCGAAACACTTCTGTCTTCTTTTGTCCTCTCTCTGCTTGTCTTTTTGTGTTTTCTGGATTTAAGACGCGTCACATTCTGGAAATGAACACTTGACTGAGAGCGCGAACGTGTCGGCTCTCGAATAGCGAGAGACCGAGCATTGTATTCCTGCAGATCGCAGACAAATCTTCCTCCTTAGATTAACTACTTCATCCATCATCATCATCATCATCACCACCTGCTTGACGTTTTAGAACCTCATTTAGAACTCATGATTCCTCCGAGGATGCTGCCCTCCTTCCAGTTCCATAGCAGAGCTAGCACCCTTGAAGAACCCTGAAGAACCCCGGCGAATGCTTCCTAGCTACAGCACACTCACCTCAGAATTCTCTGGATGGAGTTCTACCTTGGAGAACGTTGGCGGAACGTGACTGACCAGTTCTGGCTCCACCTGGAGAACATTTGAAAGTGAAGTTGGGACCTAAGCTAAACTAGGAAGGAAGGACATTGAGAGACATTGTTATAATTCTTCATCACGTTGTTGTACATTTTAATTTTGAATGTTTGAAGTTTATGAAGTTATTTAAGTAACTAGAAAAACATTGTTTTTCTTCATTGCTCGACTAATCACTTGAATAAAATATAAATTATTACCAAAAGTGTGTTGGATTTGGTTTAACTAGTGAACAAGCTGTCAGAGAGCCATTTTGCATGCAATTTACACTCTTGTCAGTAGAGGGTAGCCTAGGACCAGTATTATACACTTCAGAGCAGCATCCTCCACAATGGTTCTTCCACTGTTGAATATCGGAAGACTATCGTCTCAATAAAAGAACAAAATGTCGAAAAACGTACTATGTAGTTCTCGGTTAGACATTAAACATGTTCCTAAAACTTGTATTACTGTCAAAGTGCTTGAGGTGTGTTGCATACCAGTAAGCGATGTAATGAACTTCGAACACGGATGAGCTCATGAATAACCACGTGTACTGCGAAGGTATCTAATCCCATCATGATTGGCCGTCCGGCGTCGTGTGACTACTCCAAACCCGGAAGTCGAAACCTAAACAGCAGCAATCGCAGTGCAATATGTTGTCATCGCCTTCGACCGCAGTGAACGTAGGCCTACTAAAGTTTATCTTTTGGATTTTACCCAGGACATTTCAGAGTTTGCGTGGGATTATATCGTTCCGAATTGTGGCGGAATAAAAGTTTACTTATTTCACATGTCAGTGGACTAGCTGTTGCGTCAAAATTGGACTATGCTCTACCAGCGCTGTATCACCATGTTGCTGGTGGGGTTACTGTATTTCGGATTTCTGACTTGTGTGTCTTCAAGCAGTCAAGAGGGAGAACCTGAAACGCCTGACTGGAGAATGACTCTAAAAACCATCCGGAACGGGATCCACAAGATTGACACATACCTGAATGTGGCGTTAGACTTGTTTGGAGGAGATGATGGGTTGTGTCATTATAAATGCAGTGATGGTAAGCGTGCTCTCTTTCCCTGACATTCAAACACCCTCAAACACACACTTGTTGAGAGAACACTTAAGGTTTCGAGTTATTTCTCTCAGAAAGATTTAGACTATATAAGCTTATATCAGCCATTCTCTCAAGTGTGCTATCTTGTATCCAAAGCCAAAGTAAACATTAGCCTAATCTGATTCAGTGCCCACACACAAAAATCTCTTTAGTTTGCAACTCTGCATTATTGGTTATCTCTCCCGTACCAAGATAACTAGTACGAACATGTTTACCTTTGCCCTTTTCTCCCAGGTTACAGACCAGCCCCTCGTCCAGGTTACAAACCACCCCCACCCAATGGATGTGGATCTCCACTGTTCGGATTTCAGGTAGAACTATCGTCCAATCAAATCATTAACTTCCAGGTTTTGTCCTATCAAACATGCAAGCCATGTTGTAAGCGGCTGGTGTTGTTGGCACATCTGTACTTTCTCTCTCTGTCCACACAGTTTGACATCGGAATCCCATCCATGACCAAGTGCTGTAACCGGCACGACCGTTGCTATGATACCTGCGGCCGCCAGAAGCACGAGTGTGATGAGCAGTTCCAGGAGTGCCTGGAGACCATCTGCAGGAACGTGCAAAGGACTCTGGGATTGGCCCAGAGCGTCCAGGGTAGGAGATATGACTGCAGACTGTCTTTCGGTGTTAATCTTGCTACTGGAAAGTGCACTTGGGCGTTGATCGTTGATTATTGATTATTGCCACAGTTGTTCAGGAATCTTGTCCTTGGCCAAAGCTCTTTATCTGAACCATGTGAAGAAAAGGACTTTCAGTGCAAGTTAAAGAGGGAGGGTGTGGGAGACATTTTCTTCATACCCCTTCAGAAAACCATGCCATCTGTAGAGTATCATACTCTATTGTACTATATTCTATTGACTAGGCCCAGAATCAGGTTGTAAACGCTGACACACTCACGCCCCTCCCCTCCGTCTCTCCCCAGCATGCGAGTCGACGGTGACGCTGCTGTTTGACGCCGTCATGCACATGGGCTGTAAACCCTACCTGGACAGCCAGAGAGACTCCTGCATGTGCACGTACGAGGAGAAGAAGGAGCTGTGACACGGACAGACGGTGGAGGAGGAGGAGGAGGAGGAAGAAGATACTACTGTGCTTGAATATAATAAATAGGCTATGTTCAAGTTTCAACTTCATTCGTCCCCAGACAGCAATTGTTTTGCAGCCAGGGAGCATAAAAACATCATGGAGTATATAAAGTCAACTGACACTACAATGAATACACAGCTATAATTTATAATATAATGAATACACAGTTAATAATGAGTACAATTATAATTGCGCTACTTTCAATAATCTCAGAGCCAGATGCAGCCATCACACTCTCTGCATTTGTAAATTTGCTTAATTTTAAACCATGAGTCTAGTAGGCCCAAGTCAGTGAGTCAAAGCTTGAAGGTTGCAGCTGTTATATACAGTTCATTGAGGAAGAGGCTAGATCATCTACAGGGGTGTACATGGGGCCTCTATATCAGAAGTCCTAATCTGCTGTTTTTCTCAGGGATGAAGTCAGTCTCATCTGGTCTGAAGAGTCAGAATGTATACAGGTATCTCAGAATGTATCTCATCGTATGGAGGCTTGTCAGAGGGATCTGGATGTGGCAGTGAGAAATAAATTTAATAATATCCTTTTAGTGTTTCAAATGGATGGGTTTCTATAGTTTAGCTATGATGTTTTTTTGTTTGTTTCATGTTTGGGTTTGAATGCTGCTATTCCATTTTAATTTCATTTTTTGTTTTTGAGCATTCAGGCTGGAATTGCATTGCAGGAAATGTGATATTGTCATAGTAAATGTATTATTTGTAAGATTGATAGTCATTTCTACAATAGCGTTTACAGAAGAGTACAATTTTAATGTCTTGATATTTTATGTGGAATATTGTGAAGATCGGATTGAATTGAATTAAACGTCTTATTTACATTATAATAACATATTTGCAAACATTCAATCAAACATTCAATCTGCTATTGAGAGAAACCTATAATGTCAACCACAATTTTGACATATAACCGATAGGTCTCAATAGGCCCCGAGCAGGAATGCTGAAACATTTTTATTCTGAGTGTATCTTCTAGCATGACAAGGTGATTTTAAGGGAGTCTAGTTTTGTCCCAGTATACTAGCTGCTACCGCACGGATGTCGTTACGTTTACATCATCTGCTGATTGACAGGTGATCGACCAATTGTTTCTCGCTTTTGCAAAAGTAAACCAATCAGGATAGAGGGGAGGGACGTATCCTACCCCGTCAGCGTTTATAAAGCAAGTACATTATTCTGTTGTACGACGAAACGAGGATAAAACAACTATCATGTCAAGCGCTGGGAAAGAGTCAAGTGAAGGTAACAAAGTATTAGTATTAGGATTATTGTTTATGATTTCCGTTGTTTGGTGTCTCGAAACTTGTGGTCAGAATCCGTGCAAGACAGTTGATAGCCTATGGCTCAGGAGTGCGGAACAGAAAGAGACAGAAAGAACAAAACGAACTCAGAGATGATTATACGGGACATTGATTCATGTTTTCAGGATTTCATAATCCGCTTTCACAATTCCTTGTATTTACACTATTCTTCATGATCAGTTTATCACGGTGTATTAAGATATCATATTCAACTGGTGGCGATAAACCAGCACGGATTGCCGAATTGATCTGATTTGACTTTCATCCCAAGTTTTCGATATGAGGAATTAGATGTTTGCTCGTTATGTCACGTATCACACCTGTGTATGTTTAACAGGGTGTTTGCATTCACAGGGAGGGCTGAAAACGACAGTAGAATCTCATCAGACGGGACAGGTGAGTTGGCTGCTCATATTACCCTGCAGTAAAGACATATAATCCACCAGGTAGGCTTGTTCATTTGTCAGAAGACAGTAGGCCTTTAGAATGTATTGTTCATTTATAATACCAGACCTGTAAAAGTTACCTGAAAGTTAGAACGAAAGAACCAGGCTTTATCTCATAAACTCAAAGTTCACAGTTAATATAGCCTAGTGATGATGAACTCTGAACTCACCTGTCTTTAGTTTGCACTGAATAAGAGAAACTGAAAACAACAGTTGGCTCTTTTATTGTAGCTATCTTTCAACCTGCCCTTCCAGGACACTCCGAGACAAAGTGCCGATAGATAGCCTTGTCAGGAGTCACCCTATACTCTCAATTTGTCAGTTGGACAATTTTTGAATTTTAAAATAAGCCTCTGCTAATCTTGTTTCTCTCCCCACACACACCTGCAGCATTCGCACAAGAAACGCAGGACCCACACAACAAGGGGGTGCTGTGTCACATTTGACTCCAGCATCATGGCGTCTTTCAGCAGCTGTCACCAGGCTATTGAAATCCATTAGGACAGGGTGCTTTACCTGGACAAAGGGCGCTTGACCTCAGAGTGTGACTGATGCAGAGTCGCTAATGCACTGCTGAACAATAGTTGGGGACGGGAGGGGGGACCCCAATCTGACCCCTCAGAGTATGAGACGAGCTCAGGCAAATCTGACCCCTCAGAGATGAGCTCAGGCAAATCTGCCGAGCGTTGTCGAGAAGTAGGAACGCTAGACACCTGATGTTGACAGCGCTGCAAAGTTTTACTGTGGTGTTTTGCTGTTCTATCCTGTTACACTGGCTGCTCCTGAATTGATCAATTAATTCGTTCACACGCTCATTCATTCATTAATTCATTCATTCATTCATTCAGTTCTATTTCTGTTCCAGTTCCAAGCGAGAACCTTACCGAACCTGATGGATTCTACAGGAGGTAAAGCGGTATTTGAAAATGTCACTTTGACATGACTTATAGATGAATTCTGAATGAATTATAGATGCCGGGAACCCGAACCAATGTGTCCAGAACTGTTCACTAACACTTGTCTGAGTTCTCCATGGTCAAGCTCAACATATCTTTGATACATTCCACGGCTTTTTTTTTTCTTCAATTCATGTGTAGTGTGCTTTTTATTCCTAATTCTTGAGTTTGTGTCCTTAATTTTCTTTTCTTCCCGTCTCTCTTTCCCTCTCTCTCTCTTTCTCTCTCTCTCTCTCTCTGTCTCTCTCTCTCTCTCTCTCTCTCTCTGTTCTCTCTGTTCTCTCTGCAGCTCGTTCTCCCTGGACCCGGCGGAGGAGTACAGGATGGAACACAAGCGCCGCGGCGTCGCTCTCATCTTCAACCAGGAGCGCTTCTTCTGGCGCCTGGGGATGAACGACCGCCACGGGACCAACGCCGACCGCTACAACCTGGAGAAGAGGTACCGCACCGCATCGCACCGTACCGTACCGCACGGCGGCGCCTCAGAACACGCTCACGCAGTCACGCTCGGACACTTCAGTAGTGTCTCTCAACAGAGATGCACATTTATTTAACAGTCCTGTGCGTTTTAGTAGCGCCTTGGAACAGTCTAACCAGTAGTTAGAGTGCCCGCCCTGAAATTGGGAGGTCGGTGGTTCGATCCCCGGCTGAGTCATACCAAAGACTATAAAAATGGTAGCTAATGCCTCCCTGCTTGGCACTCCGCATCAAGGGTTGGATTGGGGGTAGGTCCCTGCGACATACTAGCGCCATGTCCAAGGGGTCAAGCTGCCTCACGCTATAGTCATGACCCTTTGGGCCATTAGGCTCAAGAACCATTGGCTTACTTACTTACTAGAACCGTCTAAACACTTCCATACTTCAGTAGCACTTCAGACCCATTAAGCTGTGTCTGAGTGACTGAACTTTCCTGTTGAACCACGACTTGTCTAGACTTGTCTCTAGTTTCCACTGAAAAACACAGTCAATCTTTATACGTCTCTATCCACGTTGGAGAAGAGGTGTTCTCGCTCCATCTGTCTTGTGTAGTTCATAGCTCAGTACACACATGTACTATCTGTGTCAGATGTGTGTTACAGTGACTCATACAGCCGGTTTAAAACGTCTCAATCCGCGTAGGTTCTCTGACCTGGGCTTTGAGGTGCAGGCCTACGACAACCTGAAACTGGAGGAGATTATTAGTAAGATCACAGAGGGTGAGTAGCTGCTTCGCTTCCTCATTCTACACCCACTCACCTGTCAAATTAATGGTTTTGGCACAAAGACATGCCAACATTCCCCTATCTTGTTCTCTGTTAAACGATATGTGATCCTAGCTGGTGTGCTGCCTGACACTACTGTATGTTTCAATCCAGATCTGTTGCACTTGAGTGTAGATGCACTAGTGTGTCTTATCTCTCTCTTTCTCTCTCTTTTTCTCTCTCTATCTCTTTCTCTCTCTCTCTCTCGCTCTCTCTCTCTCTCTCTCTCTCTCTCTCTCTCTGTCTCCCGATTTTCCAAATAAGACAGAAGCAGTAAGTGAATATTAGAACTGTGTTCTCTTGGTCCAGTTGCGGAGGACGACCACTCGGAGGCGGATGGCTTCGTGTGCGTGTTCCTGAGCCACGGGGAGAACGACCACGTCTACGCGTACGACGGCAAGATCTACGTCCAGGACATCGCCGCCCTGTTCAAGGGCACCAAGTGCAAGAGCCTCGTCGGCAAGCCCAAGATCTTCATACTACAGGTGAGCAGGCACAGCACACACACACACACACACATACTGTATACACGCACACACAGACACACACACACACACATACGTGCACACATATACACGCACGCACACACACACACACACACACATACACACACACACACATATACACGCACACACACACACACATACATAAACACACACATACACACACACACACACACACTTGTATCAAGACAGATACTGACAAATTACTTTCATGTTCCGGTGCATCTCCCAAGTGAACTGGAAATGTGTATTTCACGTTCATTTCCCAAAAACCTATTACCTGCTAGTATTCATGTCCTCACCCCCCCATGTGAGGGACTAGAACTCATATTCCCACAACGCACTGCGGTTGATCTTTTGCGGTCGCCAGGCGTGCCGCGGCGACAAGCACGACGACCCGGTGATGCCCATGGACGTGGTGGACAGCGAGGTGAGGACCAACGAGGTGGTGGTGGACGCCGGCGTGGTCTACACGCTCCCCGCCGGCGCCGACTTCATCATGTGCTACTCCGTAGCCGAAGGTAAGACCCCGGGGGGGGGGGAGGGAAGGGGGGGGGGGCTGTCGTGTCTGCGGCCTATCAAAGTACTTTCTAGCGCCTGAGACATCAAGCGCTTGCGAAGGTCATCGGAGACTCTGTAGCTGTAGTTTAGGACGCTTCAGTAAGGTCTGAGGTTTTTTGAAGTGGACTGTGTAAAATGAGCTGTAGAGCCACTGAATATCAGCGGGAGTGATTTGAGTATTAGAGTTTATCTGGAGCATAATCTTGGAGCCGGCAGTAACATTTCACTGTGACTGTACACTGTACATTACATGTGACGAATAAAAGAAACTTGAACCTTGATCGCCCAATCAGAGCTGTGACTGAAGCAGTGTAGACTGAGTTAAGAACTTATTTTTCACCATTTACAATACTAGCATGTAGTAAGACTGGTTTTACAGGCCAAGACTGGTTTTTAGTCATGAGAAGTCAACAGTAGATGGAGTATTTGTACAGTATCAGCCTCAAGGTTTGTGGGTTGAGTTTGTGTGTTGAATTATGTAGTTAAGAGAAATTACCTTCCTCTCTCTCTCTCTCTCTCTCTTTCCCTCTCTCTCTCTCTCTCTACCCCTCTCTCTCTCTCTCTTTCTCTATCTCTCTCTCCCCCCTCCCTCCCTCTCCTCAAGGTTACTACTCTCACAGGGAGACCATCAACGGTTCCTGGTACATCCAGGATCTGTGCGAGGCCCTGCGGCAGTTCGGGGATTCCCTGGAGTTCACCGAGCTGCTCACCCTGGTGAACAGGAAGGTGTCCATGCGGACCGTGGGGAACAGCAACGACCGCAGCGCCATCGGGAAGAAACAGGTACCCTGCTTCGCCTCCATGCTCACCAAGAAGCTGTACTTCCGACCCAAGAAACAGTAGCTGATCCCTCCCTCCATCCATCCCTCCATCCACTGGGGTCAACGGGGTCTTTATGGAACTCATGGAAGTCATTTTTAATGTTTGTTTGTTTTTGTTTTTTTGAGAGAGAAATGGGGATTTTATTATCAAATTATAAGGTTGTAGGGTGTTTTTTTTGTTTTAAACAGAACTTTTTTTAACTACTCTTCATTTGTGAAAAAAACTTTTGTGTCTTGGACTTTTTAAAGAGCATCACAATCCCAGCTGAGCACATTCCCACGATTTCTTTGTGAGGTTGATCATCTTATTTTCTTTTGGAACACAAACGAACAATTGACCAAAGAAAGTGATTATAGTACAGGTTAATAGTGCTAATAGTTGTTTTTTTCTGCAATCTAAATCTGCTGCTCCTACGTAACACAATGTTATGAGGAGGAAACGTCAGGTTTTCTAAGGGGTTCAGACCAGTCTAGGCTGACTACCATACTGGAATGTGGTCCTAACCTGCAAGACAGGTTAGGCTGACTGAGCAGCAGTTTAAATGGGTTAATCTCCAGGGACTTGAAGCCATGTTGAATGAGCAGCTCCACCCACTCTGTGAAAAAAGTGGCCTCTATCCAATCAACAGTCGTTATAGAATCACAGAAACAAGGCAGTTGTGTTTCTCCAGATATTAAGATGACCACCCTCAGAAACCTCTCAGCTTTTCATCTCTGCGCTTCTCGGACCTTGCTGGCTCTGTTAAAAAGGGAATTCATGTCTTGAGTGTTTCTGCTTCGATGTGACGGAGCTACTGTAGCTATTTACTGTTCAAATGTCAGCCGTGCTTGTTTTTTGTGCACCCTTCACGTGAACAAACAACTCCACTATGGGGAACAGGAGCTCAGGGTAGGGGAGGGGGGCGATGGTGGGGGGGGGGGGTGTTGGAAAGACGTTAACACTACCAGACCAAGTGTCACATGACTCAGGAAGACCAAAGTCACATCCAGAATAGAGTCCCAATGATGGGACTATAGTACCTTTGTTGTCTGAAATCCGTTTAGTCTCAGTTACACAACTACGTACCGTTAGTTAGTTATCTGTACTGAGTGCACACAGACGTTCCCTGTTCTGTAAACCTTTCTCACACGCTGACGTTTATACACTGTGGTGTTGTTAATAACCAGAGCCAGAGAAATCAATGCATTCCAGTGTGCGTTCAGAATCTCAACCAGCAAATTCAGGTTCTGTCCCACCGACACCGGTACCTGTACAGTATGCAATATGACATTCATATCACCGTTTGTTGTCGTTGTTGTTTTCTTGGGACTCAATGCCAACACACGAGGTACTGACTGTGTGTGTGTGTGTGTGTGTGTGTGTGAACTGACGTGCTGGACACAGAGTTCTCCCCCTGTTTCTATTTCTGAGGGGCACTAAACCGGGGACCACTTCCATCACCAGTGTGGATAATGAAACACTGCTGACCTGTCTGTCTGTCTGTCTGTGTGTGTGTCTGTCTGTCTGTCTGTCTGTATGTTCTACTGCTGTAGTCTGTCTGTCTGTCTGTCTGTCTGTCTGTCTGTCTGTCTGTCTGTCTCTCTGTCTCTCTGTCTGACTGTCTCTCTGTCTCTCTGTCTCTCTGTCTCTGTCTGTCTGTCTGTCTCTCTGTCTGACTGTCTCTCTGTCTCTCTGTCTCTCTGTCTCTGTCTGTCTGTCTGTCTCTCTGTCTCTCTGTCTCTCTGTCTGTCTCTCTGTCTGTCTGTCTGTCTGTTAGGAGCCGTTTTGTTCCGACTTGCAGGGAGGTGGGGGGTTTGCACTAGTATGATGTATTTCTAAGAGCACGCCTTTTATATTGTCTTTCCTCCGCTGCATCGAGACACTGGTGAGATGTATTGTGTTTTTGATGATAATCTAAATTAACTTCTGGATTGAGTTGCAATAAAAAATAAAAACTTGAAATTTGATTCTTGTTATTATGCTTAACATTGCTAATGGACGAAACTGCATCGGTTAGTAAAAGGCGCCGTTATACAAATGTAAGAAATGCAATGAAAGTCCTTCAGTGTGTGTATGTGTGTGGGGGGGGGGGTTGTTGTTGTTTGTGTGTGTGTGTGTGTGTGTGTGTGTGTGTGTGTGTGTGTGTGTGTGTGTGTGTGTGTGTGTGTGTGTGTGTGTGTGTGTGTGTGTGTGTGTGTGTGTGTGTGTGTGTGTTAGTAAAATACTCTCCATGGCTTGGACTGTATCTGCCAGCTGACGCATGTATCCTCTGGTCTGATTCTAGAACCTGAATATTTGTTTGTCTGTCAAACAGATGACCTCCTGGTCTGATACCAGATGACCTCCTGGTCTGATAACAGATGACCTCCTGGTCTGATAACAGATGAGCAGCTGAGACTGGCGACACAACCACATCATTAGGGAGCGAGAGAGGAGAAGCTAGAGTGAGGAGAGAGAGAGAGACAGACACACATCCCCACAGCTTGGCGCAGTCTCGTCACACCACCAGGGGGCAGTGGGGAGTCACAAGGCCTCCATCTAGTGAGAGGGCCCTGCCTGACAGACAGCCCTGTGTGTGATACACAGCGTGATACACAGCCAGGGTCAGACAGAATCTGTTGCTCGATCACTGAGGGCCATATTACACCTGGACCCCAGCAGGGCCCACCATGGCTCAGAATACTCCCTCCATTTTCTTGGAGTTCATAGAACATGAAGATTGCAAAGCAGCAATGTCACTGGATGCACCCGTACCACATCCCACGGTGGATCTTTGTAACTGATGGTTTGATAAGCAGGAAGAGAGGTGTGGAAATACACAGTTATAGGTGATTGCACAGTGATAGACCAGTCAGCCATTTCTTCACAGTTACATCTGTGTGATACAGTAGCTACTGTAGATGGAAGAGATGTCAGCTGTCAATCACTGTGCCAACTTCCTCTTTCCAGTCGCAGACCACACCCACCAATCAAACTACATCTGTGTTTATGAGGTCTACGTTTTCTCTCATAACTTCACCATCTTTGTCACTATTGCAGGTAACATAGAACGGAGTTTTAAAACGACAAACTAATATTTTTTCACTCAATCAAAAGGGCTGTCGGACACTTTTTTGTAAACCATTTGGGGTTGGTCTTGAACTGTGAGTGAGTCATTTGATTCCTGTCATGGCAGAATTCTAATATATCAGTAACACTAACTTAGGGAAATGCCGTTCTCCACAAAGTAGTAGAACGCTACACGTTCTGTGAGTTGACAGCCTAATATGATCTGATGATGATCAGTTTCCTCATCTGCTGTTTCTGTTCCAGACTCTCCTCTGACAGCTTTAGTCATCAGGGTGGTGCTGATAGTGGTGGTGCTGACTTTAGTGATATCCACCACTGCCCTCTATCTGTTCTATTAGGTATAAGTTATTATCCAGTCAGGGGAATTATAGCAATCGCCCAGAGGTCAAGTCTTCACTTAACTACCAAGTTTGCCTATTTGCTTGCTGATAGAGCTAATCAAACAGTAGTAATGTTAGTAGTAATGAGTAGCCTAGTAATGTTACTAGTACTAACGGTGTGTTTAACTCACCTAGTCAGATACACTAACCACAACATTGGAGTTTTTAACAATACCTACAGTTGACAGTACTGTTGGGTCATTGTGGAGATGTCTCTTCTCTACCATGTAGTGTGAGTCTAGCTCCGTCCACCTGAGGGCAGCACAACCTGTAAAATGGAGGAACCTCCAACTGTGACGACGTCAGGAAAGTATGAATGTCAATGCAGATCATTCATCTCCCTCGCGCGTATATATTTGATAATAGTATGATTTGTGTTCAGATTAAGGAGGGGATATTTTGGAGAGTGCTTCATGAGAGACAGACAGTCATGAGTATGAAACTCTGGATCTATTATGTACTAGAGAGCCATATTCTCCAGAGCTGTAATGTGTTGTATAGATGCTGTCGTGAAGTCAATAATCGGCAATTATTTTAAATGGTTATATTTCTATATTCAATTAAACCAGGTTTATTCTATGACCATGGTGTTTGAGTTCATTCTGTTGTTATCATGTTTCTTTAACTCATTATTTGCTTCAGTGGATCAGTGAATGTAAGTAATTATCAACAACACCATTCCGGAGAGGTTCTCTGTGCTGTTTATCTTTGAGCATGTAGGGAGCCTCTCTCGTCAGTAGCGCTGCCCTCCACACAAGAGGTTAGACGTTTAATTCCTGGAACCAAAGTGTATTTTTAGAACTAGAATACTTCTGTGAAGTAACGGTTGAAATACACCTGGAGAACAGTTTCCAGTCTGAGGTCAAAGTAAATTATTGTTCACATTCAATTTGACTTGTGACTTCCTTGTTAGTTGAACTAACTATATGTTCAAAAATAAAATGTATGAGTAGAGTCTGTAGGCCAGTAAAATATGTTTAAAGTTGCCATTACAGTATATTGTGACAAGGACATTAGATCTAGTGTATGACTTACTCATTGCCTTGGTTCACAACTATTCTCATTCATATGAATATGGATAGGTAATATATGGACATAGCTTTGCTTTCGACAGTGAGACTGATTAGAACAAAGCTTGGGAGATGAGCAGCTTGCAACTTAAAAACCCAAATTTTGGTATTTAACTTTATTAAGTCCTCTTTAGTCTAATGGTAGATGCTGAGGGTTTCCACACTGAAGATCACAGTTCGATTCCCAGTGATGACAGTACGATAGATGACATGAAACATAAGAGTGTTAATTTCATAACGGATTAGCTTTCCAGCCCATTTAGATGATTTGGGGTTTGAATCCCGCTAATGACCTAACTGATAGTATACTAACTGTTGACATATCCATGCCTTTGGAAAAATACAAAGGTTCGTAACTTAATGTATTGGCTTTAGTTCTTGAGCTGTTTCGCAGTTCTTGTGGTGGCTCAAAGGGAACGTCGACTGTCCTTCAAAGTGATGCGTTGTAATGTGGGTTCAATCCCAACCCCGACCATGTTATCATAATCACTCTATTGTTCTGGAATGATGGATTAATATGATTAAAAACTGCTGCAGCATGGGTTCACAGTTAGCTCAGAGGGCTAATCCTGGCAGTTGCCGCACCTGCCGTGTGTACCTTGTAATGAGGGTTTGGTCCTTGTCATTATAACTCTATTGGTCTGGAGTGATGGATTAATACAATTAAAAACCTGTTCATACAGCTTTCAGTTAGCTCTCCTACTGATAGCTCAGTGGGATAATGCAGTTGTTGAACTTCACATATGACATTGTGGCATGGGTTCAAGTCCAGCAGTGCTCTGTCCAAAATGTTAATGTTTTAACCTAGATAGTGTGGAATCGGGTGTAAGTATGATGGACGAACACTTGAAAGCAGACCTTTGTGATAGCTCAGTGGGCAAATGTTGGCACTTGCCAACCCTGCTCTGTGTTGAAATGTGGGTTCAAATCGGGCAGTGGCCCTCGCTAGCCAGTGAGTGGCAATGTCCTAAAGTTATTATTATAAGTATGGTAATAGTGAATCAGGTGTAAGTAGGATGGACAAGCACTTGTTTGCAGAGGTCACGGGTAGCTCAGTGGGCTAATGCAGAGATCTACCAAACCATGCTGTGTGTGTTGAGGTGAGGGTTTGAATCTTGCAGTGTCTGAATGTTATTATTCTGACTAGTTAGAATGAGGTGTAAGTATGATGGACGAGCGCTTCGTTCTAGAGCTGTTGGATAGCTCAGTGGGCTAATGCAGTGGCGTACTAAACCTGCTGTGTGTGTTGAGATGTGGTTTCTAATCTCGCAGTGTCCCAAAGTTATTATTATGACGATCTCAGAAGGGAATGAGGTATAAGTATGATGGACGAGCGCTTGTTTCCAGAGCTGTCGGATAGCTCAATGGGGTAATGCTGGTGTCGCCACCCAGCAAATGCAGGTTCCATTTCTGCAGTGCAACTTGCGCACTGCAACTTGGGTTCGATTCCCACGTGGTCTAACGTTGTCTGAGTTGCCTGCAGGTTGCGCGTAAGCAGATGGAGATGGAGATGGAGGCGGAGCCAGTGAGGGCGGAGATGGAGCCAGTGAGAGCGGAGATGGAGCCAGTGACGGCAGAGACGATGGCGGCGTCGCTGGATCCAGGACGGGTAAGTGGGGCGGGGTTGTCCAGGCCGGTGCACCGGCAGGGACAGCCCCTGGGGGGGTGGAGAGGGAGGGGTAGAGCGGGGGCGCTGGCCCCCCAGGAAAAGTGGGGAGGAAAGGAGGGGTATTAGAGGAGCAAAGAAGGTGGTGGGAGGTTAGGAGCTCAATTAATTTTTTGAATCTGCTCCTGGCAGTTGTTATTACAGCTCTAATGACTGGCAGATAGCTCTAGATTCAAAAAATGAACCGTGCACCGGCCTGGACAACCCCGCCCCACTTACCCGTCCTGGATCCAGCGACGCCGCCATCGTCTCCGCTCTCACTGGCTCCATCTCCGCTCTCACTGGCTCCGCCTCCATCTCCACCTGCTTACGCGCAACCTGCAGACAACTCAGACAACGTTAGACCAAGTGGGAATCGAACCCACGTTGCAGTGCGCAAGTTGCACTGCAGGAATGGAACCTGCATTTGCTGGGTGGCGACACCAGCATTACCCCATTGAGCTATCCGACAGCTCTGGAAACAAGCGCTCGTTCATCATACTTATACATACATACATATACCTCTAAGATAGTCATAATATTAACTTTCAGACATACTACTAGACATTTTTGACATTTAGACAGATTTGAACCCACATCTCAACACACTGATGTTTAGGACATCACTGCATTAGCCCACTCAGCTATCGGGTAGCTCTGGAAGTCATCATGCCCTCATGCCCTTCTAAGATAGTCATAACAATAACCCTTGGATATATTAGTAGACACTGCAAGATTCGAACCCATGTCTCAACACACAGCAGGTTTGTTAGATCACTACATTAGCCAATTTTGCTATCGAACAGTTCAAGAGCCAGAAGCTCGTCCATCCTATTTACACCCCATTCTCTACTAACATAAAATAATAACAATTATACACAGGCGCTGCCAGCTTTGAACCCACATGTCAACACACACAGCAGGTTTGGGTACATCACTGCATTAGTCCACTGAGCTACCCATCAGCTCTGAAATTACGTGCTCGTCCATCATACTTACACCTCATTCTAACATATAGACGTACGCTACTAGTAGGAACTGCGAGATTTGAGCCCAGGTCTCAACACACACAGCAGGTTTGGCAAACTTTTGCATTAGCCAACGGAGAGGTCATGCTCGTCCATCCTACTTAAACCTAATTCCCTACTTATAATAACTCCAGGATACGGGCACTGCCGGATTTGAACCCACGTCTCAATAAAGGCAGCAGGCTTGTCAACTGCCTGGATTGTCCCATTGAGCTATCCATGAGGACTGCAACGAAGTCCTTATCCAACATACTTATACTGTACCTGTATCTATCGTCATCAGACAGAATATCGATACTATTTGTTTTTTTAAATTCAAGTTAATAAGGTAGCAGTGGTTGATCTACACTAACCTTTAATTTTTTTTTAATTGTCTACGTACGCCGGAAATCTAATTCATTATGAAATTAGCACTTTTATGCCATTTATTGTCTTACAGTCATCAGAGGGAATTGAACCTTGAACTCCAGTGTGGAAACCCTCAGCATCTACCATTAGACTAAATAGGAATTTGATGAAATCAAAGACCAAAGTCTGTGTTTTTGAAGTTACAGACTTCTTATCTCCCAAACTTCTAATCAGCATAAAACTATTAGAATCTAGAGGTGTTTTTAGAAGTAGGATTCACGACTATATTTGGGATAAGGTGGCTGGATAGTCTTAGGAGTGGCAGATTTTTTTTGTTTTTGTTTTAATTAAAGCTTTTTAGGACAACATATTGTGATTTAAATGTATTTATGGGCTGGACTTAGGACATACATAGTTTATTTGGTATTTTATTAATGTTTATATGTTAAATGTGTATTTAGTCTGTCCTGTTTTACAAAACAAATGACATCAGGGACCATATTGGAAACAAGTGTTTGCACTTTTACATGTTTATCCCTTTGTTTCTTGTCTTTTTGATATCCAATAAAGTCAATCAATCAATCAATCAATCAGTCTATCAGAAGCAATGCTATGTCCATATAGCACCTATATATTCAGATGAATGGAAATAATTGTGAATCCATGCAATGAGTAATTAATATATCTTACAGTATGTCCTTGTTACAATATCATAGTAACTTTAAACATACTTTATTGGCCCAGTTAAGTACGTATACATTGTCTTTTTGAACATATAGTTCAACTAACAATGAAGTCACAAGTCTAATTGAATGTGAACAATGATTTATTGATAACTGAGGTGTTTCACTTGATTGATATGGAGGTGACAACACAGAAAGCAGTAAAGAGCAAGGAGGTAGCAGGTAGGCAGGAGCGTGTCATTGGAAAGGAGCCAGGTGTGTGATTGGCAGTCTTGCACAGGTGTCAGTAATGACTGTGATTAATCAGGGGGTCAGGTCCCTGGATGACTGTCCCTAGAGTCTCAAGCTGACATGAACACATCTGAGGGGGCCTCCTCCCATAGAGGCGTGGCCACACCTGGTTCAAACAACGCATGCATGCTGAGATTCAATCAGCAACATGTGAGTGCTGCCGTACCCAAACGCTCAACTCACAAGTAGATTGAATTGACCTAATCAGCCAATTCCTATAAGGTCAAAGACATAGCTTATGAGCTACCTGCTGTCTGTATGGGTAAATCCAGTCTGCTGGAGGGTTACAGTTTGAGAGCTTGGGTACCCTCCCGAATAACTAAACATGATAACCTATTAACCCATATTGTTTGAACATGAAGGCAGGTGTCACAGGTGTCCGTCTGTAGCACAGAGAATAAGTACACTGACATAGCGACAATGAGACAGTTTTTGTCGTACAGTAGGTATACAGTAAGCAGGGTTCAAATCCATGTTGCAACCAAAGGAGATATGTGACGTCTTTATTCACTCAGCCACCAGTGCTTTGAACCACGGGTGATTATATTCAAACATCTCAGACTAACATATGAGAAAGATAAGATAATTGGAGAGTCATCCTGGATCCAGCAATGCCACCATCATCTCCCCAACATGCAGGAAAGTCAGACAACATTAGACCAAGTGGGAATCGAACCCATGCAGGAATGGAACCTACATTTGCTGGATGGAAACACCAGCTGTACCCCATTGAGCTATTCAACAGCTCTGGAAACAAGCACTCGTCCATCATACTTATACCTCATTCCCTACTAACAGTCAACTTTCAGACATACACTGTGAGATTGGAGGCCACATCCCAACACACAGCAGGTTTGGCAGTTTTCTGCATTAGCCCATGGAGCTAGCCTTGAGCTCAGGACACAAGTGCTAGTCCATCCTACTTACACCTGATTGCATATCACCACATAATAAGAACTTAAGGACAGGGGCAATGCCAAATTTGAGCCCATTGCTGAGCAATCAAGTGCTCATCCATCATAGGTTCCTGATTCAACTCTAACAAAGTTAAAACAATTATGTTTTGCTCAGGGCACTTCTGATTTTGAACCCATGCCACAATGTCACATGGGAGGTTCAGAAATTGCATTTTCTGATTGTGTATTCATATTCATCATCATTTTTGAATAAAATCTGAATCCCATGGTTGACTTTATTATAAGCCAATGAGTGATCAGCAGTCAGTCAATCACCGAGATAGAAAAAGTTAGCAGATCTAGCTCTAACATTGAGCCTATGGGGAACCAAGTACCTGAAATTAGCCATCTGTTTTAGATCTGTAATGAGCTACAATGAGTGGATGGTTTCATCATTAGATCTGGTTCATCTGGATTTACTCACTTGGCGACAGACTAAAAGCTTTGTTATTCTAATATAAATCCTACAAACTGAATTACCCTGCTTATACAATGTTTCATCCAACTTGAATGCATCAGATAGGTAAATCCAGTCTGCTGGAGGGTTACAGTTTGAGGTCTTGGGTACATTCCTGAATAGACACTGTAACCTGTGACCACCACCTGCAAAACCATTTCCTTTTTGGGGGTAGTCTTGCTGTTGTCTCTCCTGTACACTTGTTGTCGCTTGCAGTAAAGCAGGTGAAACTGATTCCCACTTTACAGTGCTTTAGTACTTTTAGTGCTTTACACTTCCTAACTGGACAGATCGATATCGCCGACGTTTAATTGGCTTGGTGTTATACTGTGATGATTAAGTGTTCCCTTAATTTAAATAAGTTAAGGGATTTCAAGACGCACCTGTCAGCACTACATGTAATCACAACATTCCTCTTGTTAGATGGCAATACATCGCTACATTTGTCAATAAGTGTGAATTTCCCTTTGATGCTGGGTCGTATTAGTAGGCTATCAAGCTCCAACCAAACCTAACCATGAAAAAAAGTATTTTAAAAATTAGATTAGATCATAGGGCTATTTAAAAATGGATTCCCAATTCCCTGGAACATGTACTGTATATTAAATCAACCACTTAATCTTTAATCATACATTTCTAAGACCACGTCGAACTTTCCAATGGGATGATTCCCTGCTGGATGGGCTCCTACATAAACGCAGATGCTGTTCTTCGTCCTCAGCCTCCGCCCGTAATGGCGGGTGAGCCGCCCCAGGGCGCTGCCTGAGGCCTGACTTTTAATTGCTGGTCCATTTTCTGAAGCCTTTTGAAGTCGTCCCTTCCCCTCGAGATTAAAACATTGTTACGTTCAATATATTTAACTTGTCTTGTAGTTCCTTGGGGAGCCTATGTGAGGCGATGTTGACTATGAATACTCATTGATGATGACGGACAACCACACAAGACTGGAATATAGTACAGGAATAAGAGGCTACTTCACAGTTTCTATCCTACTGGGACCTACAGTACCCTATAGATTTAACTGCCTGGGTTAGCAATAAATAATATAGCTATCTATATTAAGATTTATCAAACTGCATTTGATCCATATTTCTGCTTTTTCTTATGCATTTCATCAGCCTGGCTTCAACAGAAAGGAAGTCACAGGTCGAGAATCAAATAAGCCAGTGATGCCTTTTTATTTTTCTTAAAAAAAACAAAACAAAAAATGTTGAGAAACAGTTCAAATATGACCACTTGGGCAGCAAAGTGCTGCCAAGATAGACAGTGACTCAAAAATATGGAACAATGGAATACAAAAAACAATGCATCATCAAGTAATACTACAAAAAAAGACCATAAAATCAATAAAATGTTTACAGAGATGCTTGCATGGAATAAACAACATGGTAAAAGTAGACCACACTATTATCTACCAGAAAGAGAAGACGAGGAAGGTCCATCGCAATAAAAGGAAAGACTGCCAAGTGCTGAGGGTTCATATATATATATTTATATATATATCTGCTTCATTTGTCTGTCTCAGAACAATAAAATAGAGGCCTCTGAGCTGTCAGCTCCTGCCTTTGTTCCAACGTTGCCTGCAAAAATACCAAGAAAAGTGACAGTTTTATCCTGACAGTTATTTTTAAAAAGTACACATACTGAGAGAGCATTATTTTACATCTGAGCAAGACTCCAGAGGTCACTATTTGTTACAAATAGTTATCAAAAGAAGCCTTAGTTTTCATTTTTCTGCAAGACGCTTCAACAAGAAAAATGGCTTTCCTGTGTCCAAAGCTTATTTTCATATATACCACTATATAAAAAAACAGAATCAAAATAATAATAATATTAATAATAATAATAATAAAAAAAACAACCACTGAAAATATACACCGAGAAATTCGAAAAAACAGAGTTCAAAATACAAAAAGGCATTCAAAATTAATTCCAACTGTGAAATAAAGTTAAAAGCTAATCGAGAAAACGTTGATCCTTTTTTGCACCAACTGGTCGTCGAAAAAACAAAATGGAGTCTTGAGACAGGACGTTTCCTTGACAACACAAGTTCCCTCCATCTTCCTCTTCTTGATAGTGCAGTCTTAAAGGAAGTCGGGCTGGAACCTCAAACATGGTCTCAAATCCAGTGAGAGAGAGAGACGGGGGAGGGGGTGGGGGCGGGTGTAGGTAGTGTTAGGGGGTGAGGGGTGGGGGGGCAGGTGTAGGTAGTGTTAGGGGGTGAGGGGTGGGCGAACATTGTGGGCTGCACAAAAGAACAGAGGTGACAAATAACTTAGAATAATTTAGGAACGGGTGTTTTCAAGTGTGTGTGTGTGTCGGGAGGGCAAGGTGTTAATTGTGTGTGTGTGTGTGTGTGTGTGTGTGTGTGTGTGTCTATGCTTGACAACCCGCTGAACTGTGTTTATCAGTGCAGAGCTTCTGGATTGCAACAAAGCTGATTGTAACGGAACAGTAAGACGTCGGGAAATTCTCTCTCTTTTTTTTTTTCTTCGAACAAGTGCGTGGTGGGCCGGGGGGCAGGGGGGGGCGAGGGGCCGGGAAGGAATGACAGAGTGAACAGTTGCTGCTGATGGTCATGGTCGTCCCTAGGAGTGATTGTTATTCATTCAGTTCAGAGTCTTGACAGTTTGAGACACCAGAGTGGTGGGGGGGTGTTGGAGTTAAGCAAGTGGGGTGGGAGGGTGTTGAGGCGTGTGTGTGTGTGTGTGTGCGGTCCTCTGAGAAGGGAGGTTGAAGGGTGGAGGGATGATGTAGGAGAGTTATTGGAGGG
>NC_140253.1:3534064-3538167 GCF_949987555.1 Borostomias antarcticus
AGAGAGAGAGAGAGAAAGGCAGGGACGGAGGTAGAGAGGGAGAGAGGGAGCAGACAGATAGAGAGAGAGAGACGTATTAATGAAGAGGAAGGGAGGGGCAGAGGAGGAGTGTGACAGGAGGGAGGGAGGGAATGAGGGATGGAGGGGGAAAAGGAAAGGCGGAAACCCTCATTTCACAATGTTAGAGTAATGGTCATTCCTCAAGTTCCTGTGTGTGTGTGTGTGTGTGTGTGTGTGTGTGTGTGTGTGTGTGTGTGCGCGTGTCTGTTATCCAGCTGTGCGGTACGCCTGGTCCACAAAGAGACACACACACACACAAACACAGAAATTAAGTTCTCATTAAGTTGTGAGCTCTCAAACTGTCAAAAGATTCCTAATTACAAACACGAAACATGAAAGCTCTTTAAAACGCGCCGGTTAGAAAATGAATGTCGTCCGTGTTTGAACATGTATCTCTTCCAAAAACCATGTCACATGTCTCACTGGGAAGAGAGAGAGGGGAATGAGAGAGCAGGAGAGAGAGAGAGGGAGAGAGAGAGAGAGAGAGAGAGAGAGAGAGAGAGAGAGAGAGGGAGAGCAGATTAAAACAAATAAACAAGTTCATTTAAAGATGTTCCTCCGTGGTAGACACTGAGGTCGAACCCCAATCCTGCTAAGCTAGCTAGCTGACATTCTGGGATCTGATTGGCTGTGGTGGGCCAGGAGGAAGAGAAGGGGTGGATGAAAGGAGGAGGAGATGGAGGGGGAGGTGGAGGAGGAGGAGGACGGCGAGGAGCAGGAGGAGGAAGAGGAGACGGAGGAGGAAGGTTTTCTCCGTCTCATGCAGATGACTGTCGGGGGGGAGGGGGTCGGAGGGGCTGTCCGTCCCACCCGGGCTGGGAGGCGCTAACTACTGGATCAGAGATAAACTGCTTACAGAAGGCGGAGGGGGACAGGGAACACTCCGGTTTGGATTGTCAAAGAGAGAGTGAGAGAAAGAGAGAGAGAGAGAGACAGGGAGAGAGGGGTAGAGAGGGTCAGGAATTGACTTGTTTGCTCTGGGTTGGCGGTTTTGTCGCGAGTGAACAGATTTGTCACATCTGCCCGGCTCAGGCAATGACAGAAGACTAGTAGGACAACAGGATGCTACCAGACTCCCCTCGGAGAGAGAGAGGGAGAGAGAGAGAGGAGATGGAGAGAGCAGAGAGGAGGAGAGAGCAGAGAGAAAGAGAGAGAGGAGGAGAACAGAGACAGAATGAGGAGAGAGAAAGAGAGAAGTCAGAGGAGAGAGTAATAAACATGAGAGAAGAGGTGAGAGAGAGAGATAGAAGATAGATAGAGGAGAGAAAGAGAGATAGAGGAGAGAGAGGAGAAAAAGAGAGAGGAGAAATAGAATGAGGATGAGAGACATAGAGGAGAGATAGAGGAGAGAAAGAGAGAGATAGAGGAGAGACAAAGGTGAGAAAGAGAGGAGAGGATGAGAGAGAGGAGAGATAGAGGAGAGAAAAAGAGATAGAGGAGAGAAAGAGAGGTAGAGGAGAGAAAGAGAGGTAGAGGACAGATAGAGAGAAAGAGGAGAGAAAGAGAGAGATAGAGGACAGATAGAGAGAAAGAGAGGTAGAGGAGAGAAAGAGATAGAGGAAAGAGAGAGGTAGAGGGGAGAGAGAGCTAGAGGAGATATAGAGGAGAGAAAGAGAGATAGAGGAGAGAAAGAGAGAGGTAGAGGAGAGATAGAGGAGAGAAAGAGAGAGGTAGAGGGACAGATAGAGAAAGAGAGAGATAGAGGAGAGAAACAGAGATAAAGTCTAGCTACCGTGGCCTCCGGGCAGACGTGCAGGCATGCAGCCTATAGGTCGTAGGGACGGACACACACACCACACACACACACACACACACACACACACACACATGCAGCCCACATGGACCCATGGCTGGGGGAAGAGAGAGAGAGAGAGAGAGAGAGAGAGAGAGAGAGCACCTCCATATGGAGCTAAAGCCCAACATCACATCAGTCTGAGCAGGCTGGCTCTCTCTCAACTCTGCAGGACAGGAAGTAGAACTAACATCTGACAGACTAACAGAGGGGACAGGGACAGAGCTGCTGCTCTGAGAGGACTAACAGAGGGGACAGCAGGGACAGAGCTGCTGCTCTGAGAGACTAACAGAGGGGACAGAAGGGACAGAGCTGCTGCTCTGAGAGACTAACAGAGGGGACAGAAGGGACAGAGCTGCTGCTCTGAGAGACTAACAGAGGGGACAGGGACAGAGCTGCTGCTCTGAGAGACTAACAGAGGGGGACAGGGACAGAACTGCTGCTCTGAGAGACTAACAGAGGGGACAGGGACAGAGCTGCTGCTCTGAGAGACTAACAGAGGGGACAGGGACAGAGCTGCTGCTCTGAGAGACTAACAGAGGGGACAGCAGGGACAGAGCTGCTGCTCTGAGAGACTAACAGAGAGGACAGGGACAGAGCTGCTGCTCTGAGAGACTAACAGAGGGGACAGGGACAGAGCTGCTGCTCTGAGAGACTAACAGAGGGGACAGGGACAGAACTGCTGCTCTGAGAGACTAACAGAGAGGACAGTAGGGACCTGAGCTTGGTTGGTACAATGGATTAATGTAGAAATGTGTAGGAGTAGGACATTGCATATGCACACACACACACACACACACACACACACACACACACACACACCATGTTCATAAGTGGTGGGATGGATTGAATCATTTAGGATTAGTCTGTGAATACACACTTTTCTACACAAGGTATCTTAGACCCGGGGAAAGATTTGAACATAGATCAAAACCAGGGAGGAGGTTTAGAGAGAGAGAGAGAGAAAGAGGGAGAAAGAGAGAGAGAGAGAGAGAGAGAGGGAGAGAGAGAGAGAGGGGCGTGGAGGGTTTGTCTTACCATGCGTGTTCAGATGTACGCCGTTTTCATTCTCTGGCCTGTACCTGCAGGAGATCAGCATCTTTTAATTTAAGCGTCAGAGAGAGGGACGCAGGCCGCCATCGACCCAAATCACATTTCGGCACGCGTGTGTTTTTCAATATTATATAATTTTCATGAGAACCACGTCGCAAACGTGCTGCTCATATTTCAGAAGGTCTCACAGTTTCACAACGCTTCTTTAATCCAAAACATATCTGATTCTGCCTACGGCTACGAGGCACTGGTTATGTGATCATTATACAGTGGGCATGCAGTGTAGTGCAGTACTGAGAAAGAGAGAGAGAGAGAGAGAGAGGGAGGGAGGGGGAGGGAGAGAGATAGAGAGAGGGGGAGAGAGAGAGAACAGGCCAGATAGGCAGAGAGAGAGAGGCGGAGAGAGAGGGAGAGAGAGAGGAGAGAGAGGGGGGGGGAGAGAGAGCAGGAGAGAGAAGGAAGAGAGAGAGGGAGGTAGAGAGAGGGCAAGGCTGATAGGCAGAGAGAGAGAGAGGGAGAGAGAGAGGGAGGTATAGAGAGGGCAGGCTGATAGGGCAGAGAGCCCAGAAAGGTAGAAAAGCCAACTAGAATAGACAGACTAATCCCAAAAGGAGGGCTGATGAGTGAGATGATGGAGGGATGGAGAGATGGAGGGATGGAGAGATGGAGAGATGGAGGGATGGGAGAGATGGAGGGATGGAGAGATGGAGGGATGAAGAGGGTGGAGAGATGGAGGGGGTGGAGAGATGGAAGGATGGAAGGATGTGATATTGCAAAGGAGAGGTACAAATTCATGAAGAAGCATGGTTGAGCTTTTTACATGGACATTATTACATTAGTCATTTACCCTTCTATCCAAAGCGACTTACAATGAGCACATTCATTCAGGTAGTCAGTTTATTACTCGCTTAAGCTTCGTTAGTGTGCTTGTGTGTGTTTTCTTGCTTGTGTGTGTGTGTGCAATATTGCTTGTATGTGTGTGTGTGTGTGTGTTGTGTATATGTGTATTATTGCTTGTGTGTGTGTGTATTATTGTTGGTTTGTGTGTGTTATGTGTTGTGTGTGTATTATTGCTTGTGTGTGTGTGTATGTGTATGTGTGTGTGTATTATGCTTGTGTGTGTGTATGTGTGTTGTGTGTATTATTGCTTGTGCGCTGTGTGTGTGCGTGTGTATTATTGCTCTTGTGTGTGTGTGTG
>NC_140253.1:3538367-3570867 GCF_949987555.1 Borostomias antarcticus
ACCAGCCCAGTGGGGGAGTGATCTGTCCCACCCCCCCAGGCGAGAGGGAGTAGAAGTTGGCCATGTCTGGACCCGGGTGGTGCCTCTGCATACCTGGACGGGAATATGAATGGAACAGCCCAGTGACATACTGCACACAGGTCACCCCCGCAGACACAAAAGAATGGTACAGTCCAATGTACACACAGTATACAGCTAATATAGCTCCCGGTCCCGGCATACACACGAAAATATTACAGTCCAATTACATGCTGCACACAGGTCACCCCCGCAGACACAAGAATGGTGCAGTCCAATTACACACTGTATACACTACTACACAGGTCACCCCCGCAGACACCCAAGAATGGTACAATTGAAGAATGTGTTATTAAGCTAATTTACCTGACGACACACAAAAATGGTACATTCCTGATGTTAGATGTATGATAATATACCCCCCCCCTGAAGAGACAAGGATGGTATATTCCTCTCATCACTGTATATCCTTGTATGTAATGGTAACTGTAGGACCGTGACGAGGCAGTGTGATGAGGGTATGTGTGTGTGTATGGATGTGTGCATGTGTGTGTGCGTGAGTGCGTGTGTGTGTGTGTGCGTGAGTGTGTGTGAGTGTGTGTGTGTGTGGAACTTATCTGATCATGTTTGAAAGGACACACTGTTCTGTGATCCCTGCATCCTGTAAGGCCTCTAACCCTGACAGGACCAGGATACAGATCCCGCTGGGGTGACATTCACAGTGTGTGTGTGTGTGTGTGTGTGTGTCTCAATATAATACACACACATACAGTGTATTACACGGCACACACACGCACACACACACACACAGACACACACACACACACACACAAAGGCCGACTTCTCCCCATGAGTCCCTGGGTCCCCCCCACTCTGTTCCTGTGTCTCTAAGCCGATCACCAGTTAATTAAGGCTGCGTCTCTCTCTCTGCTAGCCGTGCAGAGCTCCCCGGGGTGATAAGATTCACTGAGTGTGTGTGGGACCGTCACCGACCACCCCCCCCCCCCCCCACCCCCCCACGCTAAGCTCCCTCATCCAGCCTAGCGCGGGGCCCTCCCGGCCCTCACTCTCCACGGAGCTCAAGGTCAAGAGCTCGTTGAGGACGGAGGGATGGAGGAGAAGGGGGGTGGGTTGAATCGGGTCTGAATAGATGTGTCAAATGGGCTATTCCCTTGAAAGCGTACAGCGGGAGCTGGAGAGATATGAAGTATGTGTGTGTGTGTTCATGCTAAGCACACATACGCGCGCACACACACACTCTCACAAGAAAAAAAGATGGCACATGCCTCCAGATTAACACCATCTCCTAATCCCAGTTGGATCCAGGATTTTCTGCCTGCAGCGCCCCCCCCCCCCCTGCTGTGCCCCCTCCCCCTCCCCTCCTCCAGGCAGCGGTCTACGGGGTCCCCCACCCTCTCTCGGAGGGGCAGTGCGGAGCAGGGGGCTTATATCTCCAAAGCCAGTGTAGGAGCCTCCACCCTGCCCTCTAATCCCCCCCCCCCACTCACCCTCCTGGCACAGTTAGGGAGGGGGGAGACGATGGAGGCGGGGGGGTTGGTGGGGGGTAGGAGGGAAAGGAGGTAGTGGAGGGGAGAGGAGGAGATGTGTGCATTTGGTCTGTCACTCAACGCCGCTAAGGTGCTTAATTGCTACCCTGATCACTCGTTCCCGTCAACACCTTTTAACACTCGCGTAACCCCTGAAAAACAGACCGCATCACCCCCCTCACCTGTTCCCCTCTGAACCCTTCTGCGTTTTAAAAAAAATAAGAAGTGCTATTTTCATTATTATTATAGATTACAATATTGAGCTGGAATAAGAGCACTCTAAAAGGGTCAGAGGTCAGACCGGCGCCCCTGTGTGCACGTTAGCGAAAGCCGTGATTGTTTTCCATAATTAACGAGGAGATCAAAGTCTTCATCCCGCTAAGGAGGCCAGCGAGGTGATTGGTCGAATGGAAATGAGAGGAGGTGAGGGAGAGGGAGAGAGAGAGAGAGGGATAGAGAAAGAGAGAGAGAGAGAGAGTGAGGGAGGTTAGTATAGCGCCAGAGGGACCTGATTTGCTGCTAATTGCTCATCCCTAACTAAGAGCTCTCCTCCAGATGGACCTGGTGGAGGAGTTAGTGGATCGATGTGGAGGGAGAGAGAGAGAGAGAGAGAAAGAGAGAGAGAGAGAGTGAGGGGGCGGTCTCTCTAGGGGGATCTACCTTCTTTCTCATGTTGATCACAGACTCATGGGAGGAAGAGTTGAGGGAATAGGGAGGGGAGAAAAGAAGAAGAAGGAGGTCACAGTCCAGACTCCTCAAGTCCACGCCGGCAAACTCCTCCTCCTCCGCTCCGCTGCTCGGGACGTCGCTTGGAGTGGCGGGAGAGAGGGGCCTGAGGAGGGTTAACAGTCAAACTTTTCACCCCCGCCAGCCCGTACCTTGTTTGTTGTTGACGTCCTGGGGGTGGTGTCCAGAGTGCGGCCCGGGGGCGAAGTGCTCGTCACTGTAGGTGATCAGTGGGGTGAGGGGGTGGACCGCGTGAGACGGCTGCACCACAGGAACCTTGTTAGACTGGAGGGAGGGAGGGAGGGACAGAGAGAGAGTTTTAACGCACCTTTACCGTACCAGGGCGGTTATCTCATTGCATCTTAGGATCTTTCTTTCTTTCGTTCTTTTACCCCGCCAGAGTTTGGTTGGGCTGGACACAGGGGTGTGGGGGGGGGGGGGGGGGGTATAAACACTTGAGACAAGTCATTAATTTCTGCATCAGCCCTCAAATTCCACTTCTGAAATCCACTTCCTGAGAGGTTGCCAGGTTTGAGCCAGATCACCCCCCCCCACACCCCCCTTCCGTCACATGACAGGGGGGTGATTTGTGCGGTGCCTCATGGGTGGGCTGCAGCACAGAGCCCTCTTATAAACCCGGGTGAAGATTAATGGTACTGTAAAAATAAAAACACAACCTTCCTGCAATTTATAAATAGCCCCGCCCCCACCCATCCTACACTTCCAGCAGTCTAGCCTCGCTCCAACACCTCAGAACTCTGTTTGGTCGTGGGTCAGACAGAACCAGCCCTGCTGCCTGAGAGAAAGAGAGAGAGGGGGAGGGAGAGAGAAAGAGAACGAGAGAGAAAGAAAGCGAGGGAGAGAGAGAGGGAGCGAAAGAGAGCGAGAGAGGGAGGGTGAGAGAGAGACCCACAGGGCAGAGACAGAGCAGAGGTCTTAGACTGGGAAGATCAAAGGCAGTCATTAGCTGCTGAATAAGGAGGCTTCATTACAGTGCCAAAGCCAGAGGAGGGATGAAGGAGGGATGGAGAAGGGAGGGATGAGAGAGAGAGAGAGAGAGAGAGAGAGAGAGAGAGAGAGAGAGAGAGAGAGAGAGAGAGAGAGAGAGAGAGAGAGATAGACGTCTATGCTGGAACCAGAAGTAGGGGTAATCATGTCAACAGCAGCCAGACTGCAGCTCTCCAGTGCCCAGAGCCCTGGAACCCAGACCCCACACCCTCCCGGACCCCTCACAACGCAGCTCCAGCCCCCCCACCGCCTCTCCAATATGGGTCCAGACCCCTGGTTCCACAGCCCAGCCCTGAAGACTTACAGCTCCACACCCCAGAGCCCGAGCATCCAGCCGCCCCACTCAGCCCCGAAACCCCAGAACCAGTCCCAGTCCATTCCCCCAGCTTCATTGCCCTCATACCCCAAGTAAACCCTTTCCCAGTACTGAGCACATGGTAGAGCTTAGCCAGGCTGAACCTGCCTCTGCCCAGTCAGAACCATCAGGACATCTGAGGACCGGTCAGAGAGTAAGCCTCAGACATCCGGGTTGGGTCCAATCAGAAACGCTTCTACATACCTAGGGGTGGGTCCCATTAAACCATTAATTGACTGTCAAAGTAGATTTTTAAATTGTGGTATTTTTTTCCTTTTTCATTCAGTCCACATCGTTGGACTGTTTAAGCCTTGTTCATTGAGCTACTTCATTGACATGCTTTTTTTCCTCTCTCCAGCCCTAATTGGATTGGTCTCTTTAATTACTGTAGGCTATATTAACAATAAAAATGTATGGATTAATACTTGAATAATTTTGGGCCTTTTTTCTTTGCCTGTTCTGAATTTTACATACAAAACTCAAATGTTGCTGTGCGTGGCAGAGTAAGAGGCACACTGCCTGTAAACTGTATCGCCCCCCTTTATTGGATTGTTCAGTTTTATTAACAGCAACAAACTCATGAGAATTAAAATTTGTAAAATATTCATTTGAATGAAATTGAACTTTGAAGTAACTTTTCACTATAATGCTTGTTTTTTTGTGTTCCAAGTTTGCAAATTATGTTTTGCTCACAATCAATTACAGCCTTTGATGACTGATCAATTAGTAGTTCTTACGGTATCACCCACTGATAGTTGACCGTGAATTTATTAAATTAGTTTTAAAACACAAACACAGGATCTATTTTATATATTTCTGAAGTATCCGATAGATCAAATCAGTAGAACTTCTATCACTTTGGGCCAGATGAACATGAATGCCATAACAAGTCACTAGACTGGCTGTCTGAGAGTACAAGACCAGGAGATTTGTATCGAGGTGACATTCCCACAGTGCTAATTGGTGGGCGGTAGTGTGTGTGTGTGTGTGTGTGTGTGTGTGTGTCTGGGACATGGGTCGTTGGAATGCCTGTGGTCCCCGACCCCCTCCCAGACTGGCACGACTCTCCCCTTCACCCTAAGGCTTCTGGGAATGTCTCAGTCAGGTCGTCTGGTGTGTGTCTACACTCTCTCACATGCACACACAACCTTACAGAGAATTTGTCCTGTCCACCTCTAATTCTGTTCTTGAGCACTAAATGGTACCACTGTACCGACCGACTCCAACGAACCCTTTCAGTATTACACAAAACATTGCTTAAAAAATGTTGAACTATCCCTTTAATCAAAACCGTATTAACCAACACAAGAGATGCCTCCTTACAGCCCGAGGCTCCTGGAGCCTCAACCCCGCCTTCAGTCCAACATCAAAAAGCAGCTAATCTGCCCCTAAAGAGAGGCTAATAACCCACCCCACCTCAGCGTTACAGCCCTCGCCCAGGTGAGACAGGCTGTCATTTTAGGGAGAGGGCAAAGGTTAAGGGATGATCTGGTTGTTGGAGTCCTGATCTTAGCTAATCACAGGGCTAGCGCTAATAGAGGTCTGACCTGGCCCTGGGCCTGCCGGTACTTAGCCAACCAGTTAGCTAGCTAGCTAGTGCTAAATGCAGGGCCACGGGCCTAGGCACAGCTAGCTAGCGCTAGTAGCCGGCTGCAGTACTGCCAGGCCCGGGGGTGAGTTACAGTAGCTAAATGACTAGCTAGCGAGCTAGGAGGACGCGCTAGTGAGAGGCTACTGTAAATGATATCGTCCTGGAGCGGCTGTCCTCGCCTTATTTTACGCCTCTCAACTCCTGTTGGCTTTCCTGTGGAAAAGAGATAAGGAGCAGGCGGATTTTCATTTAAGCCCCTTCTTCTGAGACTGGCTGACTGGGGAGGAGAGAGAGGACAGAGGGGGGGGTCTCCTAAATCCTGTATGCAAATGAGCTACTATGATGATACACGCGCACGAGCGCGCGTACATACACACACACACACACACACACACACACACACACACACAGGCATAACAAAACCAACATGTCTCGTGACTCTGTGGCACCTGTGAACGCCCGGGGGCTTTAAGAACCGACCCAGGCGGCCATCTTGGATCACAGTTCCCTTTGTGCTCCGCCAGTCGCAGCTGTCACAAGCCATTCTCCTCAACTCCTTAACAAACTGGCCTCCATTGTGTGCCACCCGAGGGCTAAAGGCTAAATCCACCAGAGAGAAGCCGTGGGGCTGTGTGACCAACACGCCATTTAGCTGCCGAGCCCATATGGGCCTGGGTGCGCATAATATTCAAATGTCGTCTTTCCGATACACTTTTGCCCTGCGTAGACTGCGGCGCATTGACTGAAACAGACATTGCACTTAATAAACAATGTCAAACATCTTAACAGATGTCAATGATTGATCACACACCCGTGATTCAGATCCATCGTGTCAAATCCAAGGGGGGGGGGGGGCCCAAATTCATTCTCCTCAGAAAAGTGTCGAGACAAGGGGGGTTGATCAGGCGCCATGAAGCCGCCATTTTGAACACTTCCAGGTGGTTTCTGATTGGCTCGCTGCCTTCCTTCCTGTTCCTCGGCCGGCGCCAAGTTAACACACACATGCACGCGCACACACACACACACACTATAATCCCAGAGGAAGTGGCTGTATGGCCTCAACTGACCACAACTGAGGTGGTCACGCTATGTCGCCGCAGCGATTTCAAACCCCTCTGATCCGCACGCCCACGCCATCTCCAAAACCGCCTCCAAAACGACGGCAGCGGTGGCGGCGAGGGAGTCTCCCGAGATGGAGGGCGGCCATCTTGGAGGTCGTTCTCATTGTTGAGGAGAAATAATAGGCTTAGGATCTTGCTATTCATATTTCAAAGAAAAGGGGAGAAGGAAAGAGAGAGAGAGAGAGAGAGAGAGAGAGAGAGAGAGAGAGAGAGAGAGAGAGAGAGAAAGAGAAGAGAGAGAGAGCAGGCACAGTGGACAGAGAGGAAAACGTTCCGTTGGTTGGTTGGTTTTATAACCAGGCTTGGCCGGTCTTTTTAAGGCTGGCCCTCAGATGTGGTCTGAAGAGAAATTCATTGTGCGGAACTGGACCTGGCAGGGAGCCCTGGTTCCTCTGTAGGGGAGACACACACACACGCACACACACACACACGCACACACACACACACACACACACGCACACACACGCACACACACACACTGTTGCCTCGACCATTCTGTTTGAGCAGCCCTCTCTCTGATTCAGGATGACCCCTCTGTGTTACTCCCAGGGTCAGATTCCAGGCCCGCATATCTGAGAGCAGGATCACAGTACGCAAGCCTGTTCCTCTCTAGACAAATCTGGCTCTACATCAAATGTGCGTTCACGACTGTGTGTGCGTTTATGACTCTCTGTGTGTGTGTGTGTGTGTGTGTGTGTACGTGTGCGTCATGACTAGCATACAGAACACCAAAACATTTTCAAAGACATGACTTCACTCAATTGCACAGGCGTCAGGTAGCCCGCTAGGCTAACCCTACCACACACTCCATATGCAGAGGGGCTTTCCATAACTCCCTCCCTCCCTCCCTCCCTCCCCCCCTCCGTACGGCCTCTCTCCCCCAACACTCCCGCCTCTCTCTCTCCTCCTCTCTCCCTCCCCCCTCTCCCCTCCTCTCTCCCTCCACCTCTCTCTCGCCTCTCTCTCCCTCCTCCGCCTCTCTCCCCTCCTATCTCCCTCCCCCTTCTCCCTCCTCCCTCTCTCCTCCTCCCTCTCTCCTCCTCTCTCTCTCTCTCTCTCTGCTTGTCTTTTGTACTCCCCTCAATTATCCCACTTCAGCAGAGAACGTCTGGGAAAAAAACAGAAAGTGGGAATGTTATAATAATCGCTTCCCACTCCTTGCGATTTATATGCAATGAGGACTCCTCACGCCTCCAGCTACTGTCAAGCATGTGTGTGTGTGTGTGTGTGCATCTGTGTGTGTGTGTGTGTGTGTGTGTGTGCGTGCGGTGTTTTGGAAACAGTCAGAGGGCCAGCAGCTTAAGTGGCGAGGACAGATTCCCAAGCTGCTAAATCTCCTTTTACCCAGAACCCCCTCCTCCACCTCACGGCTCTCCGAACACCGAGCTCACCTGCTCACTGTCACGGTCCAGTCAGGATGGAGGGAGGGGGGAGGGAGAGAGAGATGGAGGGAGGGAAGAGGGGAAAGAGATGGATGGAGGGGGGTAGGGAGAGAAGGAGAAGAGAGAGGAGGGGTGGAGGGAGAGAGAAAGAGAGTGAAGGGAGAGAGATCAAAAGAGTGATCATAGATGTACACGGAGAAAGGTTTATACCAGACCGATACACCTGCTTGAACACACATGACCTCTCCTCTGTGTGACCAGATGGAATGTTTTGAATGACATTACAAGTACACACATGATGAGACGTACTGTACATGTTAAAAATCAACCACAACGAAATGACTCGATACCTCAACTGGAATGACCACAGAAAAATGACAAAGAGAGAGAGAGAGAGAGAGAGAGGGAGAGGGAGAGAGCAAAAGAAAGAGGTGAGGGCGCACCCTGCACTGAAGCCCAATGACTTAAGCAACTTCAGGCCAGGTGTTCACTCACAGGCGAGCGTGTGTGCGTGTGGTGTGTTTGCGTGCGTGCGTGTGTGAGCGTGCGCTCAGAATGCCTGACCTTTGAACAACAAAGGTGAGCAAACAGACAACTCTCAATGCCTCTACAGACCAGGCAAAAAAGAAAAGAAACTCTCTCTCTCTCCCCCCCACCCTCTCCACCTCCACCAAAAACAGCCGACCGACCATCCCTCCACCAGGGGAAGCCTGAATAAATAACCTATTACCATTCCTGCACTGGGCCGGACCCTGGCAGGGGCCCGCTGGTGTGGTGTGTTGAAAGGGGGACTGGTTTCATTGGCAGGATGGCCGGGACCCCTCAGCCCTCGGGGGAGTGGGAGGGGGGTGGGTGGGGGGGGGGTGGGCCTCAGTGTAACCGAACCCAATTAGAGAAGAAGAAAGCCGGGCTGCGCCACGCGCCGTCCCCCCCATGCCCTCGGGGGCGAGGAGACGCACGCGTGTTTGGGGGGGGGGGGGGGGGGGGGGGGGGGAGTGGAGGAGGCAGAGAGAGGTGCAGGAGAAGCCTAGCCCCGGAGTGGAAATTTACATCTGTGAGTTTCCACCCTCCAACCCCCCCCCCCCCCCTCTCTCTCTCTCTCTCTCTCTCCTCCCTCTCTCCTCCCTCTCCCTCCCTCTCTCCTCCTTCGATCCCCTGGACTCCCGTCCTCGATGCTCTCTCTCCAGTGAGGAGCTGAGCGTCTGAAGGGAGGGATTGTGGAGGGAGGCTGAACCAGAGCCTCTCCAGGGCAAGGATGCTTCTGGTGGCTGAACACGACTGAACCCCCATCTGCTAGAATGCCCCCCCCCCACTCACCCAGCACCGTCGTGTCCTCAACGTTACTCGGGCGTTGTGCGAATCACAGTGCGACTCTTGACATGTGAAGGCGGCGTGACGATTGCGTGTCATCGCGCCCCCCCACCCCCCACACACACAAACTAACAGAGGCCCCCGGAGGAATGCGCACATCAAACGCTCGGCGTTAATGCGCGGCAAGGCGCCACATCACACCACGACACATGGCCTGGCGCCACACACACACACACACGCACATATATATGTACAGGCCACAAACACACACACACACGCCACCCGCAAGACAAACACACGCACACACAAATATGGTCGTGGCGCACAGCCAAGGGATCAGAGACTGCGCCGATGTGTACACAGTACACACACACACATACACACACACGAAACACACATGTACACATTGTTGCCGCATACGCAAATAAAAGGTCAATTTGCTGCAGAGTGTCCTCACTTCAACCTTCAACAGACGTGCAGAGTGGATGCAGATGGAGGAACCGAACATCCGTCAGGTGGAATCCCTCAGAGCGTGAGCGCTTACCCTCGTAAATGTAAAACGCCGACCCCCGACGGCATGAAGAGGTTACGCCCCCCGCCCCGGTGAATGAGCGGCCTTCATTGTAAAGCGCTTTGGATAAAAGCTATATAAGCGTAGTCCATTTACCATTTACCTAGTGAGTTTTAAGTGGAAAAGATCTATTAGAAACATAGTATTTAACGAACACGCCGCAGCAAAAGAAAAACAACGACAAACTATAAAACAACTACAACTAATAAATGCAATAACTTTGACCGCGTGAAAGGGCAAAGTGTTTCAGGCGACGTCGCTAGCGAAGAGCGATACGTGACGCGTTCTTTGCGTTGGCAGGTTTGCGTGTGAACCAGGTCGCCTGGGCGACGCGAGGCTACAGTCAGAACGCTGAACCCTGGGGGGTGCAAAGACAGTGAATGGTGGTCGTAGCGTTACGTTATCTGAACGTTGTGCGGAGGTTGGGGCTCCTATAGCCCGGTGGTGGTCGTGTTGGGACGTTGGGCTGACGTTATGACTGTGTGAATGTTGTGAGGTTTTCGCATGGGGCTAGGGGTTGAGAGTTATAGCTATGTAAATGTTATGTGGTAGCGTAGACATGTGGAGGTTTGGGCTTACGCTATAATTGTCTGAATGTTGCGTAGTGGTTGCGGGCTGTGCTATAATTGTACGAACGTTGCGTGGTGGTTGTGTGAAGGTCGAGCTTACGTCGTAGCCGTACGGATGTTGCGCGGCGCTGGCGTGGGTGTGTTTGGGCAGAGCCCGGGGTGCTCGGTGAGACGTTCACCTTGCGGTGGGGGGGCAGGGTTCATTACCACAGCAGGACCCGGTCACATCAAAGGACCGGGGGAAAGGCCAAACATCCCACTGAAGTGCCACTGTCAGCAGGCTGTGAGCGCGCGCACACACACACACACACCAACACACGCACACACACACGCACACACACACACACACACCAACACACGAGCACGCGCACACACACGTACACCTGCACACACACACACACACAGACCTGCTCTCACACTCATACACACACACAGGCGCAGACGTGCGCACACACATACACACACTCCTCTTTACTTCTTACCCATGCCCACACACACACACACACATACAAGAAAAAACACACGTTATAATAGACCATTTGGACTTTCACGGAGATGGGTTTACTTACTACAGCGAATCCTTCACCAGGTCTATTTATAACCCTCACAATTGCTGAATGAATACTGCATGACCGTCAGGGCCCGCTGAATCCCAGCTAAGGACTGCTGAGTGGCAATACATATTCACTGCCAACAAGCACTAATATCATGCCAAGCAGCGCTACGCATTCAACACCAGCGCCCCTCACAGATCTGCACGAATGAAAACGCAGCACAAGCTAACGTTCGCTCGCCCTGGCTAGCTAAAACCCAAGCCCTTCAATGCCGCTATAACAGAAAAACGATAGAAAGAGAGAAGATGGAGAGAGAGAGAGAGAGAGAAGAGAAAGGATCTGCCTGCTACAACTAGATAGTGTTTCCCCCCTTCAGCCTTCACACAGGTATTCCGGGCATGAATGGCTGTCAGTTTGGATTTGGGCGCCAGGCGCTGAGGGGGAAGACGGAAGCCTGGCGGGGGTCTTTGTGTCTCTCTACCTGTGGTGAGCAGAGCTGTAGCCAGACAGGAGCTAGAAGTCCTGACGCTAAGCACTAGCTAGCAGCTCTGTATCTTTTCGACTTTTTCTTTGTTATTCTCGACCCCTTTCCATCATTCTAGTGCGTTCCAGCGTTAGAATGTGCCTTTAACTTATTTCTGACGTTTTCTAGTCTGTTTTCTTTTTACCTTGTTATTTTTGAGCCGCCATGTGTCTAGTGTACACCAGAGATGACCTATGCTGCTACCCCTCCCCTATCTAGTGACTTTCATTTTTGTTACTCTGTATCTAGTCTTTCTCTCCTTTCCAACCTTTCTGTCATTTCTCAGCTGCTGAAATGACAAATTTCCCCCTGGGGGGGATCAATAAAGTCTCTTATCATCACAGCTGTGGAGAGAAAGGTTGGGTCGGGGGTTGAGGCTGTATGACAGAGCTATATCTAGACAGCTCCAGAAAATATCTTGCCAACTGCTAAGATACATCCACAGAGGGGTGGTGAACAGCTGGCAGCTACAGTAGCAGCTACCCCTCTAGCTAAGCGCTCACAGCCATTGAAGGTAGCATTAGCACGACCAGCCAGCGAGGCCGGTCGCACGCGAAAAAGATGGTGAGCGGCCGTCGAGAGAGCTGCTGTGTTTACGAGGGGGGTTTTTTAGATGGCACGCGCCCGTGAGCTGGTGGGGTATGAGGGAGGGGGGGGGCGGGATTTGAATAGAGGCGGCTCATGCTGTCGCTGCCTGGGCTGTGGAGTGCGTTGACCTAGTTTCTCTCCCTCACGCGCGCACTTTACCTCAGGGAGAACGACACACGATGGCGGGCATTTAAATGCAAAGACAATAGAGCGGGAGAGTGAGCTAACATGAATTACTCTCTTTACCTCCATATTCTGCTGCGGTAGTAGCCTACGGAGAGAGCGCGGAAATTAATGAGCCAGCCTCGGTCGCGTGGTGTCGAGTTCAACGCGAGCGTCGTGGAACAGCACGGTGAATCAAACGACCCCTTCTTCAACCGACGACTCTGATTCTCAGGGAAGCCATTTTGCCTCCAGGTGCCTTGACACCTGCGTCCTGCCCTGGATTTGAACTCCTGACCCTTGCTGCCACGTGACTGGTGACCTTCTCACCCCAGTGAACCTCCACATCAGAAGAGGAATGCCTGTCTGTGACACCTCCCTCCCTCTCCATCTCTCTCCCTCCCTCTCTATCTCTCTCTCTCTCTCGCCGTCTTTCTCTGGTGTGACAGCTAATAACCGTGAAATAGACACTTGGCTGGGCTATCCTATTACTGGGTGAATCATCACAGCCTTGAGCGCAATATGAAGCACAGACTAAACCACAAGTAAAGTTTTGACTTTGACTACAAAATGTTGGGTGAGAATGAATGGAGAGTAGGAGAATCAACTCCACTCGTTCCCCGAGGTGACTGTCTACTTCAGCTCGTCAAACAGGTGAGATGTAGAGCATGTAATGTTAATTGGTGTGTAGCATAGTTTATATAGTGGCTAAAGGGCACAGACATGACAGACCAATCACTGGGTAAGTAGCAAACAAACTGTTCTGCTTTCTAAATCTAAACCTGGTGATGGTAAAATGTTAAATACACACTATTATCTACAGTATCCATCTATCTATCTCTATCCATCCATCCATCCATCTATCCATCTATCTATCTATCCATTTATCTATTTATCATGAATATTGTGTAGTTTACCATAGAGTATAGAAGACGCTGTTGAAAGCGCAGTGCTGAAAAGCTACCAGGCCGGTGGTGTTGACTGCAGCGTGTTCAGGCCGGTGTTGGTGACTGCAGCCTGTTCAGGTCATATTCACGATGGTGGACGGACTACAGCAGCTCCAGCCCACTGCTGTTTGGGAGCGACTCGCCATTTTCAAGGGATTAGCCGGTAAAGACACCAAACAACCGCCTTTCAGTCTGGAATTAGTCATTAAAACCACACGTTTCAGGGGTTCACACACACACACACACACACACACACACACACGCACACACACACGATCTGAATGGAAACACAACTGGGCTATTCTGCGTCCTAATCCCTTTTGAATAAACCCCTATTCTGTGTCCCCGTGCAACCGAGGAGCCCCTTCAGGATCCGCCCGGCGACAAGCGGGATCCTCCCCCCGATTGGTTACTTTTGTGTGGGGCGCCATTGTGAGCCTCGGCACAAACAAAACAATGACCGATAGCGGAACATGACGAGGGGCAAGAACGTCTGATTATCCCGCTCACCTCTAAAGACATGGTAATAGACTTACTTTGTCATTACACACTGAATTCACCGCCACAAAAAGAGCAACACGGGCCCAGAGGACATAGATCCATTGGGAGCGACACACACACACACACCTGTGCATGATGGCACCCCCTCGACCTGGACAGATGCAGAATGAGAGGACAGCGCCGTATGGATATAATTCACTACCCCGTTGTCCGAGGCTCTTCAGACTGATGAGAAAACCACCACATTGTCGAATCCCATTGTTGGAACGGTCGAAGGCACCATCACCCATGATGAGAGTGAAGAGGTGCATCCGCCAACCATTACCATTGCCCCTCGTCATGTTCCGCTATCGGTCATTGTTTTCATGGAGAAGCAGCATTCAGTTTTTATGCTCCACATATCTGGAACAAACTTCCAGAAAACTGCAGGTCTGCTGCAACTCTTGGTTCTTTTAAAACAAGCCTGAAGACTTTTCTTTTTGACACTGCTTTCTAAGAGGAGCTATGTTTATCAGTATACTGCACTGTAACTTTTATTCCTATATTCTATTTGTCCTGCTTTTTGTTTAAATGTCTATAATGACTTGCTTTTTGTTTTAATGCTTTTAATTTGTCCTGCCTTTTGTTTTAAATGTCTATAATGTCTTGCTTTTTGTTTTAATGCTTTTAATGTCTCATGTAAAGCACCTTGAATTGCCCTGTGGCTGAAATGTGCTATATAAATAAACTTGCCTTGCCTTGCCTTGCCTTACCCTCCCTATTATAGACACACACGGTTTATGCCGATGCCCCAATGATGGCCGAGACCAGCGTTGGGTATCATTCCCACGGTGTCTTTCTTTCGCCCCTTTTAAGACTCGCAAGGTAATAGCACGACACAAGAGCACGTCTAAAAACTACATCTAAGACTATCTTTAACCCACAGAGCAAGAGAGAACATCTGGGGATTAATTTGCGAGAAAGGCAACTCAAAAGCCAGGACGCGCCGTGACGACAGCCCTCACTACCGTAGCTCGTTCACGCCGCGAACACAGGAACTGATCAAAGCCAGAGTCGACGGAACCTCCGGGTTTTACGAAGCCAAGAGTCCAGCGTGAGGCTTCCATCAACCTGTCATGTCAGATTATCTTCATAGACGTCCATCTTTGCCTCCATCTTCTTTTTCGATCTTTCTTTATTTCGTCTTTTGGCCGCGAGAGAGAGAGAGAGGGAGGGATGAAGGGATAGAGAAGGGTGAGATGATAAATTGAGCGATATTGGAGGATGGTTCTACCGGGGTAGGGGGGGGGGGGGGGTTCGTGCCCTGGTCTCACCAGATCCCATTACAGCCGGAACCCCCGGAGGGGGCGCGGCTTATTGGCGCCGCCTCTCCCCGAGGGCGGCGGGTTTAATCTCGGGCACGAGGGTTCGTCGCTCTATCTGGACTCGCGTCTGGAGTCGGGAGACACCGTAACGAGCGAGCAGAGAGAGTCGGGTAGCTGGCTCTCTCGTTCGGATCGCAGACCGCGGGGTTGGGCGAAGAATCCTCCACAATAACGAGGGGACAATTAGGTTGGGTCTGATTGGCTAGCAAATTGAGCGAAAATGGGACCGAATCAGAAATACATTTTTAAAGAGAGGAAGGGATGGATGGATGGATGGATGGAGGGAGGGAGGGAGGGAGGGAGGGAGGGAGGGAGGGAGGGAGGGAGGGAGGGAGGGAGGGAGGGAGGGAGGGAGGGAGGGAGGGAGGGAGGGATGGATGGATGGATGGAGGGATGATGCGAAGGAGGTGGTAGTTGAAAAGGACAGGGGGATAGAGGAAGGATGGATGGATGGAGGTGAAGGGGGAGTGGCGGGTTCGCTTGTGTATTTTCAACGTCTTTCATCTCATCGCTAGGTGTACGCAGGACAGGGTGGGGGATGGGGGGCGGATCGATGTGATATTTCCAAGCATTGTTTGATGACGGGGAGCCTCAAAGTGTTGAGTGCCCCTCTGAAGTCTATCCTCTGGGCGACATGAAACGCCTCACCTGGGTCTCTCGGTCGGCAGGGGGGGGGGGGGGGGTGCTGCCACCGGAGGGCTGGAGGGGTCCTGCTGGGATGGGGGAGGGCCTTAGAATATGCCCGACGAAAAAGCTAAAAGTCTGTGGAGTTTTCCCACTTTCAACACTTTTCAAGTTGTAGTTACGCTTTCTCATTCGTTAATAGCATAACACGCTAAGCAGCATCCAGCCGTGTCGCTGGACACGTCATGTGTGTTTAGCTTGAAGTGTTCTGGATGTGTTCCGATTCATGTCGCAGTCTCGCCAAGACCAAGACCTCTCATGGAGACGACCGGCCAACCCACAACCCTCTCCTCCTCATTGGTTCAGGGCTTTTACCACTAGTATCATCGCTTCTCCACGTCTCCAGGCCCTTGTCTTCAAAAAAAAAAAAAAAGGGACTGTAAATTAAATTTCATCATCAAGTGGCGAATGGCGAACCCCTCCCCTCAGCCCTGATCAAAGGCAGCGATGGGCCGTGATGCGCGGGGGTTCGTCATCGGGCGAATGAAACACATTCTTTCTGGGGAGATTTTTATGGGTTTCATCATCCTGCTTCAAGTGACTGCAGAGCGAGATAAACAAAAGCAATGTTTTCTTCCCTGTGACATCAGCATTAGAGAGAGAGAGGGGGGGAGGAAAGAGAGAGAGAGAGAGAAGAGGAAGCAGCAGGAGAGGAAGACAGAGATGGAGGAGAGGGAGAGAAAGTGGAGAGAGATAAAATAGAAAGTATATCTTTACTCATAAAACGAGGTCATCAGTTCCATTAATAGACCCCTAGGATAGATCTGTTAGTTTCAACATTCTATATTTATTCCTCAAACTGACCTGAATGAATAGAGCAGGATGGCCTCATCATCACGGACGATAAAACTTAAGAACCTCCAGCAAGTCTTGTTAATTCATCGATTTGTCGCTCCACTGATGGGACGGCGATGTACGTGAGCGGAAGTTTCATACGGGAGTTTACGACTTTCTAAAGTCTTCCGAACAAAGGGGCAAAGACACACACAACAAACTTGTGCCCGAGTGGGCTGGACGCCACCGACTACAATGAGAGAGAGAGAGAGAAACATCCCTGACCGAGTCATGTTCTGCTCCAGTGTTTTCCCTCCGTGACTTGGGGCCATGGAGCCTCTCTGTCTCTCTCTCTGTCTCTCTCTCTCCCCAGCCACAGCAAATTGGGCGCCTGGGGTGTGTGCCCAGGCCAAGAGGCAGCATCTGGGGGCCAGGGGAGGCCGGGTGTGGGGGCTACAGATATGGCACGGAGGAGAGGACGGGGGGGGGGGGGGGGGCGGAGGATGTGGGACACGGTAGGAGCTGACACCGGGCACGAGCTCCAACACAAAGGAGGCCTGGCTCGTTAGCAGAGCCGCTAACTAGCTATATGTCAGCGAGAGGCATCCATCTCTCCCTCCCTCCCACTTCTTTTTTCTCTCTCTCTCTATCTCCCTCCCTCCCTCCCTCTCTCCCTCTCTGTCATACATCTGCAAGTGTAATCACTCCATTGTGTGCCGATTTTCTGCTCTGCTGGACGGCAGCATGGCAGCTCACTTTTCAGCACCTCTCTCCCTCCCTCCCTCGTTCCTTCCCCTCCGTCCCGTCCCTGGCTACTCCCTCCATCCTCATTGGTGTGCGTCTGGGATTACGGAACTCCGGTCGCTCAGGTAACGGGGTCGTTAATCTGAGGGAATTACACATAATTGCTTTGGGGTTGTGATTGATTTGAGCCATGGAAAGTCTTCCCTTCTCATTCCCCTCCTATTCCAGTGGGTGTAAACACTACACATACTGAGCTTCTTTGCGCTCGCACACGCACGCACACACACGCACGCACGCACGCACACACACACGCGTGCACACACACGCATACACACACACGCACACACACAGCCACCCGTCCAGCCAGCACTCGTCAGCAGCAGCCAAGACTATCTGTCTAGTAGGACGTAGGCAGACAGACAGACAGACAGACAGACAGACAGACAGACAGACAGACAGAGACAGACAGACAGACAGACAGACAGGCACAGTCAGAGAGACAGACAGACAGGCAGACAGACAGACAGACAGACAGACAGACAGGCAGAAAGACAGGCAGACAGACAGGCAGGAAAACAGACAAACAGGAAGACAGACAGACAGACGGACAGACAGACAGGAAGACACACAGACAGGCAGGAAGACAGACAGGGAGGGAGACAGACAGGCAGGGAGAGAGGCAGGCAGGCAGGAGCCTTTGAAGAGATCAAAGCCAAGGCCGGGAGCAGTTGCGCGCCCAGGGAATACGGCAGGGAGAGAAAGAGAGAGAGAGAGAGAGAGAGAGAGAGAGAGAGAGGGAGAGGGAGAGAGACTCTACTCAGCCCCTTGCCTCTCCCGACGTCTTGTTGGATTGCAGCTGTATTGCATTTTGCCAGTTTTCTTAATGCTCTCGCTTTTTGACTTTGACATCACTGATCCTCCTTCGGTTTCTTCAACAACAAGAGAAGCGGGAACGAGGGAAAAGAGAGAGAGAGAAAGAGAGAGAAAGGGAGAGGGAGGGAGAGAGAGGGGGAAACGGGGCGATAGAGGAAGGAGAGAGAGAAGGAGAGGGAGGAGAGGGGAAGAGAGATCCACGGGCTGATTTTTTATTTTCACAACTCCATAATTGGGCAGTTCAAAGGCGAGGGGGGGGGCAGGGCAGGGGAGGGGAGGGGAGGGCGCATATGAAAGGAGCGACACAGTTTTATGGGTTTCCCAAAAATTGAAGACAGGCTTTTTTTTTCACATTCAAAAAAGAACGGCGTGTTTTTTTATGGTCGGGGGACCACACAAAATGAACTGATAGCAAAAACCTCCTCCTCCTGTCCTCCCTCCGCTAATGCGAGCGGAGTGTGTGAGTGAGTGTGTGTGTGTGTAAGCAGTGTGTGTGTGCCAGTATTTTATGTATGTTGGAAACAGTTAGAGGAAAAGAAAAAGGTTTGATGTTTGCTACAAAAACACAAATGCACAAAAAAAAGACGAGAGAGAAAGAGAAAGAGAGAGAGAGAGAGAGAGAGAGAGAGAAAGGAGCACTAGCTAGCTCTCTCCATCCATCTCCGTTTGACTAATAAAGCCTAGTGGCCTACAGGCAGGCTTTGTGCTGTAACTATGCAGGCCCTACAAACACTGGCTAGCATTATTAATATTTCAACCCTGTCAGATACACACATAGAGCCTCTTCAGCATTCACACCCACCACAGGAAATAATGAGCTTCTGAAAAATATGAAAAGAGAGCGAGAGACTGAGAGAGAGAGCAAAAGAGAGACACAACAGAGCTGCTATTGATCATAAGTTCTCTTTTCCAGTAGTACAAAGTAAGTCCTGTTTCTCTCTTTTTTTCTTTCTTTCTCTCGCTCTCTCTTTCTTTCTTTCTTTCTTTCTTTCTTTCTTTCTTACTTTCCTTCCTTCTCCCCCTGCCCTCTCTGAAGTCTGGACACTGCCGGCGACATTTACACACATATTTCACCATTTTGGTCTTTATATATATATATATATATATACACACATGTGATGGGTAAGGTTGGGCTGTATATTCACAGCCCAAGCCTGAACTAAACACTTTGATAGAGTCGGTTCTCCCGATTAAGTTGTTTTAGGCTACTGTACAGTATATAGGCACAACTATCACTATTAAGCTGTTTTAAGCTATATACAGTAGACATGGTTATCACTACTAAGCTGTTTTAAGCTTAAGTATATAGACAGTTATCACTTAAGCTGTTTTAGGCTATACCGACACAGTTATCACTATTTAGCTGGTTAAGCTACACAGACACGGCTATCACTATTAAGCTGTTTTAAGCTAAATAGACAACTATCACTATTAAGCTGTTTGAGGTTATATAGACACAGTTATCACTATTAAGCTGTTTTAGGCTATAAAGACATGGTTATCACTATTAAGCCGTTTTAAGCTATATAGACATGGTTATCACTGTTAAGCTATATAGACACGGTTATCACTATTAAGATGTTTTAAGCTACAGTATATATTGTAGACGCAGCTATCACTATTAAGCTTTTTTAGGCTATATAGACACGGTTATCACTATTAAGCTGTTTTAGGCTTTATAGACATGGTTATCACTATTAAGCTGTTTTAGGCTTTATAGACATGGTTATCACTATTAAGCTGTTTTAGGCTATATACATGGTTGTTGTTTTAGTTTGCAGCACTGTGGTTGGTACCATACCATCAAAAGAAATGTATAGACATGGTTAAGTTGTTTGAGGCTATTCCTCTTGAGCTTTAGGATGGTATCAGGGCACTGGGAGGTACTGGGGCAGTTCTCTCTCCGGGGGGGCTACGGCAGACCTTGAATTGAGGCTTAACGTCTTAAAAGACTTTAACCCGATAATCAATTACTCTGTTCCCAGCCTCCAGACCATTGAGAGAAACACTGACGTACGTGTGTGTGTGTGTGACTTTATCCATAAATGGTAGCAGTTGTGTGTTTTTGTTTCCAAAACACACCACTTCAAACGTCTCCCATTGATCTCCAGTTAAAAGAGCGTGAATGTTCGAAATAACAAAACAACAGAAATGTTTTGGTTGGCGTCGCTTTCTGTGTGTGTGGGTGTGTGTGTGTGTGGGTGTGTGTGTGTGTGTATGTGTGTAGAAAGTCTGGTTCCTTGGTCCTCAGGGCTCCCACAGAGCAACTTCAATAGGGCTGGGGACTACAGGGTGTGTGTGGGTGTGTGTGCTGTAAGCTGTGTGTGTGTCTGTGTGTGTGTGTGCTGTAAGCTGTGTGTGTGTGTGTGTGTTGTAAGCTGTGTGTGTGTGTGCGTGTGTGTGTGTGTGTGTGTGTGTGTGTGTGTGTGTGTGTGTGTGTGTGTGTGCGTGCGTGCGTGCGTGTGTGTGTGTGTGTGTGGGGGGGTTAGAGACTTCCACCACGGCCCTGTCCTGAAGGACCGGGGAGTCACAACAACGAGCCGTAGCGACGACAACTGCGGAGCGTCGGAGACTAAACAAACCGCCACGCCTCCCCCCTCGACCCCCCCACCCCTACAGCCTCGCCTCCCAGCCCCGCCCAAACAAGCAGCAGCTCTCCTCTCCTCCTCCGTTCTCCCCTCTCACCTTGCACACCCACTCCCTCCACCCCAGATCTCTGGAACAAGGAGGGGCCGAGGACGCAGCCCTGAGGCATCCCCCACCCAACCCACCAAGCCCCTGGAGCTCAGCAGGCTGATGGTGAGGAGCGAAGCCCCCTCAGCAGTTGCTGGTGGCTGGGTTAGGAACCCGACCTCGCCAGCCTGGTCCGGCTGGCTCCACAGAGGGAGCAGGTCCTGGCTGTCTCCGTTGGAAAGAGGCAGAGGGACCCGAGAGCATTCTCAGCGTTTGAGCGTTTTGTTTTGGCGAACGCATGAGAGCTTGAAAGCGTATGAAAGCAGGAGATAAACATAAGTGTGCTGTGCATGCACGCGCGCACACAGACCGACACACACGGATGAACTCGTTTTTTTTAGGGCCACGCCTGACTCTTCCGTAACCGCATCCGGCGAACAATAAAACTAACAAAAACCTGGGCGGAGTAAAAACAACCAACACAGACCAAAATCGCCCGTGTGCGTTGAAACCCGGCATCCGGACAACATACTGCACACACCATAATCACACGCTTGCCCTCGGGCATTCACCTACTAGCTTCCACAATTAGTCCTCGTCCCACGCAGAAAAAAACACACCAGTTGCCTCGGTTTTGGGGAGGGGGGCCGCTGCGCCGAACCCCGCGGGATGAAAGAGGCGCGATAAGGTGACCGCTGGCACACGGGGGGGGGTAGAGGCCACGACCAGGGACATATGGAGAGAGCGTGTCGAGCGGAGTTGCTGCAGTGGAGGATTGGGAACGGCAGACGGGTGTCGTCAATGGGTCCGTTTAGAAAGAATTAAGACTGCGGTGGGGAACTTCAAAGGGGGCTGAGGACACGGGCCTCGGTTCTGTGTGAGGTCTTAGTCAAACGCACACACACACACACGTACACGGAGACACACACATGCGCGTGCGCGCGCCGAGACATGTTGACAGACACACACGTGCTGACAGACGCACACAAACACGCACACAGCTGTTTATCGGACCCGCATAGCAGATGTTATCATCGAGGGAGTGATTCTGAGCGCGCCGCTTTAGAAGTGGGCTACTTAAATTCCAACAAAAGCACCACAGAAGAACACCATAGCACCGCCTACTGAACCTAAACGTCATTCTCTTTTGAATATATAATCTTTGCTTACAAAATGGCAGATATGTCCAAAGCCTGACTGACCAATACAAGCCACCGGCAGGCCATATGGACTCCAGCTGTTTTTAAGTTACCAAAGCGCTACATCCAACACTGCCCCTCAAACTGCCCCAGCGCAAGCCCACGGTCGGAGACACAAAGAACTACAAATGCCTCCATGCGCCGCCGTTGCCAACAATGCATTAGAACGTGGGGAGGGCTGCTGGGAAGTGTATTTCTTTAACAGGGTTTCTCTACAGGAGCGGGGAGGCTGAATGACACACAGCGCCACCGGGGGACACTGGGATGGAGGGATGGAGTGAGAGAGGGAGGGAGGGAGGGTTGGGGGGAGCGGTGCTAGTAAATCCCGTTAGGTAAGCCCGGGTTAGTGATTCCACGGCACCGCGCGCCACGGCGACTTGGGAATCCGTCACCCCCCCCCCTCCCTCCTCCACATCCCGCCTGACATCAAAGAGCAGTGCGGCACAGTCGGCAGTCAACCCCCCCCCCCACATACCCCCCCAACCCCTCCTCCCTCGGTCCTCTGACACGCCACTATGGCCTGGGGAGAAGAGGGGGCGGGGGGGAGAGAGAGAGAGAGAGAGAGAGGGTCGGGGTCTCCAACAGTCATTTCAGCTTAACCGGCTGCCCTCACACACACACGTGCACGCGCACACACACACCAAAAAACCAGCTTAAACCGGTTTTCACCGATTCTCTCCCCTTTCTCAAGCTGCCACTGAGTCCTTGGGACTCTGGACGCTTGTTTGGAGCTGACCGAATCACTCCGAGAGAGACCTCAGAGTTACAGTTCTAGAGCACTGGCTCTAAAGCCCGGCTCTGTACAGGTTCACTGGTGATGTTGCCCAAGATTCATCCTGCTGGGGTTCAGAGCCTGCCGGCACACTGACGCGCTGCTTCTCTGTTGCAGGTTTTAAGGGAGTAAAATTCATTTTTTTTGTCTTTTTTAATAAGAGAAAGAAAAAAAACACAAAGCATCAGAATTGCGTAGTGCTAGCGGTATAGTCTCACACACACTGGCACACACACACACACATACCAGAGGCTAGACTGAAAACCCTCTCTCTCTCTCTCTCTCTCTCTCTCCCCCTCTCTCTCTCTCCCCCTCTCTCCCTCTCCCTCTCTCCCTCTCCCCTTCTCTCTCTCTCTCTCTCTCTCTCTCAGAGTTTGGTAGTTTGGTAGAGGCCCGGGGCCCACAGCAACGAGCGCTGGAAATGTGAGCCATCCCACATGCACACAGTCCCTTTAAATAATCCAATAAGACACACAGCCACAGTTAAAAAACCTCACACGACCTCGACGCTGCGCGCACGCGCACACACACAACACACACACACACACACACACACACACAGATATCATTACAGCCTTCAAAGCAACTCAAAACTGCTGAAAAACTACAGTAACTAATAGGCTATCCATGTTGGAGAACACAATATTTCAGTCCTCACACAAGGCTGAAATGGGCCTGCCTGCCTGCCGTCTCCAGACGGGCCTCTTTCATGTGGCTCCTCTATAGGAGCAAAACCACATCAACCCGCCACCCGAGCCGCCCGAGCGCGCTCGTCCACTCAGCCACACTCGTCCACACTCATCCCCTCTCTCCATCACTCTTTCACCCCCTCTGCGCTCGCGTCTAATCCAGGACTGCTGCTTCCACAGGCCCCCGCGCAGCTGCGTTCGGAAAAAAAAGCCTGCGTAAAACTTTTTGATTAAATCGCCGACGAAACCAAACGTGACGCGTGCTACGGTGTAGTCTCGCCGTGGCGTCGATTTAAAAGAGGCGTGTGTGTGAATTAGCTCTTTGTTTCACTCTGAAAACGGTGACCGACTCTTTCCGTTACACTAATGAATCCTATGGAGGTCTGTAAACATACAACAAAGGGCATTTAAGTCCCCTTTAAAACCCCAAAGCACCTTTCCTAAAGTAGGTGAGCTAGCTAGCTACTAGCACCCCCGTCAGGCCCCCCCTCCCCGAAAAAATCTGCTGACAATCAGTAACTCCACACAGTTCAATCAAGTCTGCTCCGCCTACACAGGAATGCCATGGTCAATGGAAATCAATCTAGACTGGTGGGGAGGGAGGGAGAGGGGGAAGAGGAGGAGGAGGAGAGAGGGAGGGAGGGAGGTTCCCCCAGTTCCTTTGATCTCGGTGAAAACTGATCCCAGGCCTGTAGATAGCGGCGCTGCGGTTGCCAGCGGCAGCCGGGAACAGAGAGCCAATGGGAGCGCGGGGTGAGGCCAACTGCGCTCGTGTTCCACGGCCGCGCTGAGAGCGCGCAGTTCTTTGTTTTTTTATTGGATAAGTGAGAGAAACGTATATAAAATGACTACCGTTTTATTGAAGTCAGGGTTGAGGGGAGGGGGAGGGGAAGATTGGGGTTGAAACAAAAAACAGCCGTGGTGAAACGAGCTGAAATGAAAGAAAACGCAGCGCGATGAAAGCCAGTGTTTTAAAAGGACCTGGCAGCGACAGAGCCGCCTAGCTGGCGGGTCCTAATTCATCTCCAGCGACGACTCATTTCCACCATTAGGGAGGGAAGTTCGGCTCGCCACCCGACCGGTCCTTGGAGTTAGCCGTCCGATGCGATGCCAGATGTGATTAGACGCGTTGGAAAAATTGGCAGTTAAAAGAATAGTTCTTTAAGGCGCAAAACAAGGCCTTGGCCAACTAGGCCTAAACAGCTTGGCCTGGGAACACTGGAGAGCTCTCTTGGTATTGATTTCCACCCAACGTCTCCCTCGTTACCACACTTTACCACATGGACCGACAGAGGGGCTGTGAATGTAATCCTGACATCATCCTGTGACACAGTTGCGTGTGATGAAGGTTCCTTTAAACACAGCATGGTGGACTGCCCCTTTTCACTCTCACATCTGCCACCCTGGTAGCATATTCACACACACACACACACACACGACTCTGATCACTCTGATGAGACCAACTCAGAGTCTGAGTCAGAGTCTTTGGTCCACAAACAATGTGTGTGTGTGTGTGTGTGTCCTGTAGTCCCTCTGCTAGCAGGGTGCAGGGATGGGCTTGGGGAAGCACCGAGCCATAGACAGACTGAGACACACACACACACACACACACACACACCACACACACACACCACACACACACACACCACACACACACACACACACAGCAAACAGGATTAAGAGGACAGCTGCTAGCGTGCACTGGCGCTCCGCGTCTGCCTTGCTCGTAGGGGGGAGCATATTTGCAAGCGGGATAGACACACACACACACACACACATAGACACACACACATAGACAGACACAAACACATAGACACACACACACACACACAGGAAGACGACCCGCAGACGGACTCCAAATTGATACCGTTACGGCCCGACATACGGCGGGGGTGTGACACACACGGCGACCCTGTCCATATTCATCAGAACCCCCCCCCCCCCTCCCCCCCGGTTTCCGGGCCTACGATGGCGGCCATGTTGCCGCTAGACCCCGTCAGAGGGTCACGTGAGGGAGCAGATCGCATCGCATCCTTTATTCGTGTAATTGGCGGGCTCACTGCGGTCATAATCACGTCCGTCGTCTGCGAGTCTGACAGCGAGGAGAGAAGCTAAGCGACCCGTCTGTCGCTAATCGGCTGGAAAGTATGGCAGGCATTCGCCTGTGTAGATCGCGTGGGGTTGCCAAGGGGGACAGGTCAAAACACTGGCATGATATATAGGGCTAGCCGTTAGCATTTAGCGATAGCATAGTGGCTACAGAGTGTACTGTACAGGAGGAGAGGTGGACCTGCGGAAGTGAAGAGGGATACAGAGAGAAAACTATTTTGCGCTGCAAATGGCTCTAGGGGCAAAAAGCATACACTCAAAAGTATCTGCAAGGATTTCAAATAGTGGGTCGTGGATTGACACCCTGATTGACAGGTAGCCTGATAAGTAGATTGGCTGACATGTAGATTGATTGACAGGCGAACGGGCTGATTTGATTGGAGGAGGGACTCACCGTGCGGGGCATGGGCGGGGAAAGGGAGCCGTTGTTCATGTAGGAGTCGTTCATATTGGTCATCATGATGTAACCAGGGTAGCCAGGATACGGATGTCCCTTACTGTACATGTCCTGGTGTTTCCCTGGCAACCGCACAAAAACAAATAAACAAACAATCAATGTCAGGTGTTTACACCGAGCTCCGAGCTCAAAGTGATCCACAAATAGCATCAAGCTTTTTTTAATTCATTGCATTGTTCTTTTGTGCTGAAAATCGACTTGATGAAACTGAACAAACTCATACAGATACAATTGAATCCAGACCCCTAACACATGGGAACACACATCGCATATCACATTATCACATACTGTATCACATGGGATCTCTCAGTCACGGTCAACAAAGCAGCACGTTAACTACGGCTGGGCTCTTTTAATGACGCCGATGACATCGCCGTCGATGGCTTTGACCCCCGCTCTCGTTTGGCCACGCTCGTTTTGTCTGAGCCTCTTTCCTGTCAGTAAGGGTGGGGGGGTGATTGTGGTGTTGTAGGCGGGGACAATGGAGTCCCTCGGAGCCAATTAGCAGAAATTAGGGTAACATACAGAGTGTGTCACAACCAGAGACAGTCCTACTGCTCGCTGTGTGTGTGTGTGTGTGTGTGTGTGTGTGTGTGTGTGTGTGTGTGTGTGTATGACAACTAAAGACGGCCCACCCCCCCCCCACGCCTCCCACCAGAAAGGGGGCCTTTATACCATGAGGCCGTCCGTCCGTCTCCCTGACTGAAAAGAAACGACACACAACAAGATATAGTGGTGAGGGAGGGTCGGCGGTGTGTGTGTGTGTGTGTGTGTGTGTGTGTGTGTGTGTGAGTGAGGGGTTAAAGAGGCTCTATTCAGGGCTGGGGAGAGGAACAAAGAGAAGACACACTCCAAGACTCCAATCATGACCTGGAGCTCCGAGTGTGTGTGAGTGTGTGTGTGTGTGTGTGTGTGTGTGTGTGTGTGTGTGTGAGTGTGTGTGTGTGTGTGTGTGCGCGTGCGTGTGTGTGAGAGAGCACCAGGGTGGAAACACACCGTCCAGACAAAGAGATCAAACAAAACCTCGGTGTAGCTGCTACTTGTCGCAGGTGAAAATACCGTCATGGTGCACGTGTGTGTTTCTGTGTGTGTGTGTGTGTGATACCGTCATGGTGTGCGCACGTGTGTGTTTCTGTGTGTGTGTGATACCGTCATGGTGCACGTGTGTGTTTCTGTGTGTGTGTGTGTGTGTGTGTGATACCGTCATGGTGTGCGCACGTGTGTGTTTCTGTGTGTGGAGAGGCAAACGTATTCCCAGGAGAATAGATTGGAAACAGTCATGACCGAAGTCACTGCATGTCCTCAACTTAGAAAAGAATGGAATAAAAATGAAAACATATATTTCATAACCGTAGTCCATCCCATTTCTAAACCATATCCTGCTTGATATTTTCCTTCTGTCTATGCCATGCAATAGGAGGGGAACGGGTAGCTGTGGCTGTGTGTGTGTGTGTGTGTGTGTGTGTCAAGGCTAGCCTTAGTCCAGAGATCGTGTGTGTGTGTGTGTGTGTGTGTGTGTGTGTGTGTGTGTGTGTGTGTGTGTGTGTGTCAAGGCTAGCCTTAGTCCAGAGATCGTGTGTGCGCGTGTGACGGGGACTGTCAGATATCACAGTGTCCCACAGTGTGACTGATCACTTTTGCACGGCAGGGACTGACAGGGTGGCCCTCTTCCTTCCTCCATCCCCCTCTTCTTCTCCTCTTTCCTCTCCTCCCTATTCCTTCAATCCCTTCAGAAACCACCCCCCCTCCAATCTCTCCCTTCCCCCCCTCCCATCTCGCCCTCCCCTCCCCTCTCCTCTTTCTCTCAAGATTTCTAAATCATCAGATCTGTTGAGTGTCTGGATCTGAACAGAGTGGGGTAGTTGGAGTCAACGTGATGGAGGGTCAAACAGAGAGGCTGGTGTGTGTGTGTGTGTGTGTGTGTGTGTGTGTGTGTGTAGTTACTCACCATCATCCAGGTCTCTGTGTTTTTCGTGATATGACTCTTGTGATATTTGGGACTGTCTAGCTGCCTGTAGGAGAGGAGAGAACTGAGAGTCGATCAATACAGAAGAGCTTCGTGTTTGGAAACTTCAACATGTTGAACTCACACACGCTTAAAAACAGACGCACGCACGCACATACATGCACAAGCCACGCGTTCACACACACACACACACACACACACACACACACACACACACACACACACACACACAGTGGCCTGCATCATCCCCTCCGCTTGTTGCAAAAAGCAGGACATACACTTGCTTTCTCTCTCACATTTTCACTCAACCACTCTCTCTCTCTCTCTCTCTCTCTCACACACACACACACACACACACAAAAGGGGGTGATGGAGTGGTGTGTGTGTTGACCCTAAAAGCACCGCTTCATCAAGCCCCATGTCCTTAAGAAGATAATGAGTTAACTTGTTTTCCACCCCACCCCCCCCCTGCATTCACACACACACACACACACCTCTCCACAGCCCAATCTAAACCCAGCTTAACACTCAAACAATATCACATTACATTTTCAGCTGCCAGCTTTTCCTGAAAAAAATTACAATTAACCCCCCCCCCCCAAAAAAAAAGTAAGTGTGATGGAGAAGAAGACTGCTTCTTCCAACCCCCCCCCCCCCCCCATCTCAATATCTCTTTTCCCTTTTGGAGCGGCATCAGGATTGGTAAGAAGACCCTCTTCTGTAGAAGGCCCAGGGCCCCCCCCCCCTTCCCAGCAGAGCCCCCCAGGGCGCCCCCCAGCAGAGACGGGGAACTCCGCTGGATTCCTAATTAACACCTGGGCTCCGTCTCATTGGCCAGAGAGCCGGTCCGCCCGCCCGGGTACAGTCTGGGCCTGGCTGGGAAACCCATTAGCGCTGGGGCTAATGACAGACAGCACAGCTAATCGTGGGACGGTTACCTTTCCTACACAGCGTGTGTGTGTGTGTGTGTGTGTGTGTGTGTGCATGTGTGTGTGCCAACAGCTGGCAGAGTAGATATGGAGGCAGAGAAGGACAAATATACAGTCATTTCACTGACTGCCCAAAGCAGGGAAACTCGGTGATATTAATATTGGAATGTATTAAAACTTCTTTCATATTACACAAGCTATGGATGGACATGATTCGACAAAACACCATCTTTTTTCTGTTATTAATGAGAGGAGATCTTAAATTAATAGGGGAAACCCAAATCACTAATATTGTGTTTTGTTTTTTCGTTGAACAAGCATGTTTTTATTTATGCTTCTCAAAGTAATAATGCTATCCCTTTTATTGTAAAAGACACAAACAGCACTTTTCGTTGCTCTGTGTACACATGCCACAATAGAATTAATAGAAACCGTACTGTAGGAATGTGTAAATTAATATTAAAGAATTATTTCAAAAGAATTTAAAAAATATATATATATCTTGAGAAGTAAAATTTGTGCCTGTCGAAAATGATTGTATAAAGTGCAATATCAATTCATCCAGATTTGTATCAATTGACTATTCCATCAACATCGAATAATAATCATAATACTACATATTTTATAAATACTGAGATACATTCAATAATAATTTATTATTTCTTCCCAATAAAAATACTGCACCACTTCAGAAATGTAGTGCAATATTGTTGTGATATCAAACCGTTTGGTTCGACCTTGGTCTTCCTCATATGAAAAGCTTAGTAGCCACGTGCACCAGCCTTGTATATGGCTGTGTTGACATCTGATCACAGCCATGTAAACAAATAAACACAATCACTATTACAAGTGCCAACATTCTTATATAATAAATGTTTACGTATTAGCACGTTATATAATACACTAGCTTTCCTCTTGCTTAAATGATTATGAGTAACAACACATGCAATTTCTTTTTTCTTTTGGATTTCTGCTAGCTTATATTAAATATTTCAGGTGATCTGAAGTCTAGGTCGCTGGTGTTTTAGAAATATAATTATTAAATATGTTGCCGTAATGGCGGGTAGCCTATTTGAGGGAACAACCTTGGCAACACATCCAGATGTATCTTTTTTGACATGAACACACCAAATAGGCTACTTACATCATGACTGTTGCTGTTTGGACTCGCCTCTGACTCGTTTACTAATGATGACTTAATGTCTGCCAAGTCGCCCTCTTCCTCGGAGTTACTGAGTTCTGCGAATATCTGCTCTTTCTGTGGGTCTCCCTCGTCTTTGAAGGGGATCATCTCGTCCGTGGCGCAGAGCTCCGGGTCGCCTCCGCCTCCTCCGCCTGCTAACTGGGGCATTGTGATTGAGTCAAAGCACCCGCTCTGTCCAAAGTGGAAAAGAGGACGAGGATTTAAAAAATCCCCAAAATCGAAACCGGAAAACGTCTCCTTGGAAGCGGCAACAATCTCTTCGAGCGTGGCGTGAGGGAGCGGCGTGCAAACACGTTGTTTGTGTTTTGGTTAAAGCAACAGGAGAGAACCTTGTTTTGGCGTTGCTTCGGAAATATTATGAATTCTTACAAGGATTCTGGACCTAAATACCCCCCCAAAATGTGATGTTCTCGGTAAACAGCGGGTGATTAGTGCACGCTCACACAGCGGCACTCGCCAGTTTGGCTCTTTTCAAATGTCAGAAGTTAAAACCATCTCACTGGGGTCCAAATGTGCCGTCAGATCTGGCAGAGGATGGGGAGAATCACGCCGGGGCGGTCTGTTGAAGCTCCGGTTCAAGAAAAACAAAACCAAAGTGCCTGTTAAAAAAAAGAAGAAAGAAAACAAGTGATGCTCGTATTTCCTCCGTCAGTGGTCCCGTGAAATGTGGTGTCCTTTTGTGAAGTGGGCAAAACGAGGAAAAATGTGTTCTACTAAAAACGCAATCGAGGGATCTCTATTTGGCAAGATCGAAAGGTGTATTTCCCCCAACCCAATCAAACAATACAGAGTGCGTAGTCCTACAACACTGAAAAAAACATTCTTGAACTGAATCAAAAGTCATCAAACTATTAAAAACGACAGGCTGAATGAATGCTGTATCGGCGTGCCGTAGAAAATCCGACTTCCAAACTGGAGCACCGCTCCGTGAGTAATGTAGCCAGTATGTATGTGTGTTAGTAATGTAGCTCTCTCTCTCTCCTCTCCAGCCCCTCCTCTCCCGGTTCCTTCTCCTTTCTCTCTCTCTCTCTCTCTCTCTCTCTCTCTCTCTCTCTCTCCGTCTCTCTCTCTCTGTCTCTCTCTCTCTCTCTGTCCCTCTCTCTCTGACTGTGCGGGGAAAGATTAAAGGAAAGCCGCCTCTGTGATTGACACCGCACCGATTGACACTCCTGAGAGAGCTGGGAGAGATTTATACAACACTTAAAACAAATGGTCAGACAGGGAAGACGAGTGACGGGCCGTGGGGAACTGCGGTGATGAGAACGTCAGACTCGATAATAAATACAATGCGAAGTAAATGTTCATTAAAACTTTAACCATGGATCTCTTATACATAGATACAATACTGTACCCATGCGCAAAGAGCGCCAAAGGTGCGCCGGATCGGTGGTGTTAAAACTGAAACAGTCTCATCAACATGTATAGCAAAACTATTTCAATATTGTGAAAAGGTATTGAAATGTTTTTGGCTGGCCTTGTTTGTTTACTGGGTCGACTTACTGCCTTGCCAGTCAGGGGAGTGGGAGGGAGGCGTGCGTAACTGACGGAGCGTCGGCTAATTTGGGTCCATTGTTGTCTAATGTGGTTATAATTACTCGGAGACGTCGGGACCAACTTTGACAAGGGCACCATTTGAGAGATTTCTGGAGCAAATTTTGCTATCAAAAGGGATAGCCTATGCATTTGTTTAGATCACTTGTATTTGATTGGAATCAACACATATATTGTAGGTTATTCTATCCAGAATTATTGATACAGTCTTAAGTTATATTCATTGTATTTTAATCGGTTTATGAGTAGCATTAGGCTGGTGTGTGGTATATGTAATTTGAGCATATCAACAGTCTGCATGTCCCCAGTCATTTGAGAAACGAATGGAAGAGTCCTTAAATAGAATTACATTTATTACAGTCTAAAATACAGGACATTATTATGACCCCAATTTATCGCAGAGTAGCCCAGGCATAATGTTTAAATGCGCAGAAAACAAGCTACCCTATCGTTCAATCGTGTTTTTATGTTTGCACAGACAGGGGGCCTATCTTTCATTTAACTACTGTTCAGAGCTTAACGAATACGCAAACTAATAGGCCTATACACTCCTCAGTCGGAAATGTCGGAAATGTTTAATGAGAACACAAAAAGAAGTAGGCTAGGGAAAAAAAACAACAACCATGAAGCACAGTGTTTCTGCGGCTGAGTCTGAGTAGAGATTGCGTGAGAATGAGTTTGGAGTGGGAGGCAGATCTTTATAAAGGCAGGGAGGTGGGGTGGGACGGGCGGAGCCGCACTTCCCTTTGATCTTCTCGCGGCTGGCTCTTTCATCCTCGTTTTCCCCCCGCGCGCTCCTTCGCCTTTGTATGACTAAATTTGGTATGAGTCTGGAGCAGGGCCAACGTTTCCACGTGTGCGTTCATCCCAGCTGAGAGCCGAGGCAAGGGTTCTCTTCCGGGTAGAGGGAGACAGCGAAAAAGATCAAAGGCTTTAGGATTTGGAACCCAGTGTGGATTCAAAAAGTGCCCAGACTGGCCGCATTCCAGAGTAGAACGGAAAGCTGAGACTGACACACACACACACACATACAGACAC
>NC_140253.1:3580867-3587271 GCF_949987555.1 Borostomias antarcticus
AGAGAATTCCCCCGGTCAAAAGAGGAAACTGTTGATATGGAAAAGTCCACTTCCTCCTCAAAGACTGTGAGGAAAGAGAGAAAAAGAGAGGCTCTTTTTTTTTTTTTTACAGACCACAGATCAGTTCGACTTTTTTTGTGTGTGTGGCTTGTTCTGTTTTTAAGTTCAATGATCTGTTGATTCTTCTGGGATCTGTAGTTTCTGCAGATGCGACAGGTCTTCTGGGTTTTGTGTTTTTTTACAGGCAACTCAGACGCACGTCTGGGAATGCGAGATAATAACGCATCATCAGCTGAGGGCTGAGAGAGAAAGAGCAAGACGCCTCTTCCAAAGAGCCAAAGATATTTCGATGTTTACCACCCAGTACGTAGCTAGTCCATTGGGAATGGACTGGTTCTGTTTGGGAGAGACACTCACAATAAGTTAGCATCTTAGTACTGCCACACTGCTGGCCACCGTAGCTACGAAGATACAGCTGCTTATGCATGTAGCTACTCCATCTTGGATTGGTGCGTCTGTCTGCAGTTCTTCTCTCGGGAGATGTGGAGCAGAGCTTTAACATCCTCTTGGGGAGAAAATTTCCTCCAGGATGTCTCTCTCCGTCTCCCTCTCTATCTCCGTCTCTCTCTCTCTCTCTCTCTCTCTGTCTCTCTCTCTCAACAGAGAACAGGGGAGTATTGACTTAAGCGCCGGTCCTTCAGACTCTTTGATCCGCATCATACTGGAGCAGGCTGAGAGGAGCTGGGAGCTGATTGGCCAAGCCGCCTGACCAATGAAAATAAAGCTGAATACTACTTCCTGTTCCCAAGTTCCTCTGCAGGCAAGTCCATCCATCCATCAATCAATCAATCAATCAATCAATCAATCAATCAATCAATCAATCAATCAATCAATCAATATTTTGTAGTCCTTTAAAAGTAGTCCTTTAAATATTTTTGACAGCAGAAGCTTTTTTTTACGCAGTGAATTTAAACATGGCGGTGTTGAAATAAAAGTTTGCCAGTAGGCCCCCTACTCAGCCAATCAGAAGTGTTCCACCTCACCAGGGGCTTTCTGGGGGGGATTTAGTTCACCAGTACTTCCCTCTTAGACCCCGGTTCCTGCGGAGTGAACACAGCGAGTTCCCCCGAAGGTTCCTAGTTCCTGGGGGAAAGTATGGCGGTCTGAAAGCGCCTGCAGTCGGGCTTGGGGCAGAGACAGGACAGCCAGGAGAAAGACCGGACGAGCCGTCTGACCGCTGCAGCGTCGCTGCCCAACGCTACTGAGCACGCTCCCAGGACCACCACCCCGCTGGACACAACACTCGCAACCCAGTGCGTGTACGTGCCAGTACCATGAGAGTGTCATTTGTCAGGCTCCCTGTGCGTGCGTGCGTGTGTGTGTGTGTGTGTGTGTGTGTGTATAGTATAAGCAGATCAGGCCTATTCCTCAGTAGGATCCATCATAAGTTATTGTCTTGGCTCTGGGGGGATGAACCCCAATCCAAAACAAACTCTCTCTTTTTGTCTCTCTCTCTCTATCACACAGACACATACACACACACACCCCCGAACGCACACGCACACACACACACACACGCACGCACACGCATGCACGCAGGCAGGCACACACACACACACACACACACACACACACACACACACACACACACACACACACACACACACACACACAGAATAAGAAAACCAACCATAAAAGACCTTGTGGAACACAGACTATGTCTGATAACAGATGTCGACTGAAGGTTGGGGAATACATTGTTTTCTCATTCTTCTTTTAATTAATTTAAGATCAAATCTAATGATCTCTTAAGCAAAGACGTTATAAAAGGATGCTACAATCAAGACAAAGCCTGAAATTCTTTTGTAAAATCCAATTAAAAGCCATCTTTTTAATGTATAATTAAGAATTGTATAAATAAATAATAAATTAATACAACCTCTCACTTGTGCAGTTTCTTGATTCACACTCACAATGTGGTATTTTCCTAATTAGTAGGAATTCAATCGCAGTCTTAAAGAACTACCCACCCCAAGTGAATAGACTTCGACATCGTGACCACAGAGGTTTTTACCGCTCTTTCTGAATATGAACTTATTACTCCTAAACCGGCAAACTATAGAACCACTGTCCACAACATTCTCTGGACAAGCCTTGTCTTACTGCTAGCCATCTGCTAAATCTACCAACTAGCACAAAAATCGACTTCTCTATCTCAGCTACTCTGCCCAAAGTATATCTACGCTACCACATCCACAAACTTTTCTAAAATAACCGTATGACATCAAATGACATCCAAAGCCCAGCATTACACAGTCCCCCCCCCTCCCCCCCCCCCCTCTCAAACCCGCCTTATCTCCTCACCAAGCCCTCCTTTATCAACGGACGACATCGCCTCCCCCCTCCCGCTCACCACAGCTATTATCTCCCCTAATCAGGCTCCGGGGGGTCCGCTCCGACCGCCGCGTCCGCCCGAGACAAGACGGGTACGAGGGAGGGATGGAGGGAGGGAGGGAGGGATGGAAGGAACGATGGAAGTGTGTGTGTGTGGTGGGGGGGGGGCGATGACTCTTTTGTGCCAGGGTTAATGATGTCCCTTTGTGGCGGCGGGCGGTGGGGACCGAGGGATGGAGGGATGGAGGGATGGGAGGAAGTGTGGGTATAAAGAGGAGGAGGAGAGGAGGTTGGGAGGGGGGGGGGGGGGGGCGGCCCTGGGTCTTAAGTGTGAGTGACTGGCAGCTGCACTAATCCGCTCTTTGTGTCCCCTGCCACCGGGTCCCCTCTGAGCCCTTCTCTCCATCCCTCCCTCCCTCTCTCCATCCCTCCCTCCCTCCCTCCCTCCATCCCTCCCTCTCTCCATCCCTCCCTCCCTCCCTCCCTCCCTCCCTCCATCCTTCCCTCCCTCCCTCCCTCCATCCCTCTCTCTATCCATCCATCCCTCCCTCCCTCCATCCCTCTCTCTATCCATCCATCCCTCCCTCCCTCCCTCCATCCCTCTCTCTATCCATCCTTCTTTCTATCCCTCCATCCCTCTCTCCATCCCTCCCTCCCTCCATCCCTCTCTCTCCTAGGCTCTCACCCTGACAGGGACGGTTGTCCCCGATCACACCAGACGGCCCAGACGGAGAGGGGGAGGGAGGGAGGGAGGGAGGGAGAGACAGATTTGGATAAGGAGAGGAGGAGCAGAAAAGGAGAAATGTGGAGAGGAATAAGAGACAGAAAGGGACGGAGAGAAAGAGAGAGAGAGAGAAAAAGAAAGAAAGAAAGAATGGAAGAGACAAGTCGAGAACAGAGAAATGGAAATAAAAGGAAGGCGATATATTCTCGCCGTTTAACAACGCGTGCGCGTAGACGTGCGCTTATTTCGCGGCGCGTTAATTTCTGACGACCTGCACGGTAAACCGACACTCCAAAGGAGAGCGGGAGGTAAAAGCAAGTAAACCGCCGACCTCAGCGGAGTCCTAGCTTGCGCCCGGTTCCCTGCCGATTCTGCAGAACCGCAGGTTCCACAGCCGGTTCTCCGTTTGGCCGGGATTTGTTTGCTGTTCCTCTGCGGCCGAGCTGGAGCGTGCCAGAGAAAGAGCTCTGATTGGTGGAGTGACTTCTGGTGGTCCCGGGTTCGAGCCAAGCCCGCGGTTGCCCAAGATGACAGGGGTGGAGACACACACACACGCACACACACACCCACATATGAACTCGCAGTCACTCGCACACACACAGACACACGCACACACGCAAACATGAACTCACAGTCCCACACGCACCCACACACACAAACATGAACTCACAGTCATAAACACAAACTCACATTCAAACAAATATGAACTCAGTTACACACACACCCTCACATACAAACAAATACGAACTCACAGACACACACACACCGTGTTTATTTGTGTTGGTGGTCTGGCTGTGACGTGTGACGGAGGTCGGGGGGGGGGGTGGTGTGTGTTGTTCGGTCGTGGTGAGTGTTCCTCTCCTTTCATTACAGCCGTGCGGTTCTGTCCGTGGGTTTCCTCCGGGCCTGTCAGGGTTCCACACGCCCGTCACGGTTCTCTCCAGCGGACCGGACCCAGGGTCCAACACCGGACGTCTAAATGACCCGTACTTCCGCCGTGGGATCTCAACGATCAGCTGATATCGTTCTGCTCTGCCCTACCCTCCTCGCCACCACATCATCCCGTGTAGCGTAGCATCACTTCCTGTCGGACGAGCGCGTCCTCGTTTCGTCCCGGGACGGCGGTCGACGCGACTCTTCCGCCGCGACGTCTCTCCGACCGACGCCCGACGTCGTCGTTTACGACGACGCCCGACCGGTCGTCACGTTGCTGTGGCTGGAGGTTGTAAGAAAGAAAAAGACTGCCAACCTCCCAGACCATAATATTACCTACAGTAACCCGGCGCTGATGACAGCTCTTTGATTTCAGAGTGAGTGAGCTCCTCTGTCAAACTTCAAATAGAAACACAAAGCGTCAGGGATTTGAGAGCGATACAAACCCCATTGATCTTCCGCTTTCTTCTTCATTTTTATTTAACCGTTGGCTCCACACCAAAAGAAATCCTTTTTTTTACGGCCTTCAAATCGGTCATTAATTTACTGACTGCTAAGCCCAGCCCAAACAACGTCGTAAATACCGTTAATCTCAGACGCGAACCGCGCGGTTTCGCCATCAACAGATTTTGCTCTCGCCCACTTCTCCCAATGAGCTGGAGAGGGACTATTTTATTAGGCCACACTTGTTCCTTTTCCAACAAATTGGAAAAAAAACAACTAAAGAATGTCCCTTTGCACTGGGAAAAGTCACGCATGGAAGGGAAAAGCATTTGCTTAGATGCTTTACATGTTGGTGGCTGAACAGCAGATAAATTGCAAGGCATGAATGGAATAAGAAGCAGTGCCCACTAGAATCTGCAGTGAACGAGGAGGTAGGAGGGTTGGCAGACGCAGAACTGTTATGGTTGAGTGTACAAATCCCGGTTAAACAAATAGGGACCGGAACCCCACAGGCGAGGACCGTCTGTGTGATTGCGTGTGTGTGTGTGTGTGTGTGTGTGTGTTATGACAGACATGTCTCTAATGAAGGACAGTGAGTGAACCATGTCCAACGCCCCCCCCCCCCCCCGCGCCCCGCGCACCCCCGGGTCCGTCTGTAGATTCCCCCCCAATTTGAGAGCGGATTACTAAACTCCCCAGTCACACATCCCTCCATCGCTGTCTCTAATTGGCTCGTCATAATTGGCACTCTCGTCAACCCAGTCGTGTCTGGACTTCGAGCGAGGCAGTGTCTACTCACGCCTTCCAGCCCTCCTGAATACAATTTCGTGAGGAAAAGTGATGTTTGAGAGGCTGCAATTCAGTGTAATTGAAGCCTATCTGACTTCCAGAACTTTCCGTCTCGTTCCATCATCTCTCTTTGTGACACCTTAGTTAGCAACCATGAGACCAGTATTTACTTGTGTTGCCGCTGATTGCGTAATGTTGTTGTGATGTTGTTCTGTGCGCTGTTGGATGAGCCTGATGAAGAAGAATGGATTCTCCACATGCTCCTCACTGCTACAGTATAATGAGAGAGAGAGTGAGACAGAGAGAGAGAGACAGAGAGAGAGACAGAGAGAGAGAGGGAGAGAGGGAGAGAGGGAGAGAGGGAGAGAGGGAGAGAGGGAGAGAGGGAGAGAGAGACAGAGAGATGGGGCTTTGGGCATCAGCCTTACTGTTGAAAGGAGGTTGGGACGGGCTCAAAGGAGGATGTGTGTGTGTGTGTGTGTGTGTGTGTGTGTGTGTGTGTGTGTGTGTGTGTGTGTGTGTGTGTGTGTGTGTGTGGTGAGGATAAAGCCTCACGGTCCCAATGAAATATTTATCAGCCATCTATAGAAGGAGCGACAGCCAGAAGAGTGGAGGGGTTGATTATATAGAGCTTGCCTCCAATTAACATTTTACACACACGCACATACATACACAAACACACTCCCCTTCACTCTCTCAAAACACACACACACACACATGGGCGAGCATGGAGAGACACAAATGACAAACAGGATTGTGTGCTGGAAGAGGGTGAAGAGGAGGAACGATGGGTAGGGAGGGAGGGAGGGAGGGAGGGAGGGAGGGAGGGAGGGAGGGAGGGAGGGAGGGAGGGAGGAGAGGAGGGAAGAGAAGGAGGGGGGCGCCAATGAAATGAGCCTTCCCCCTAAACAAAAACAAGATGAGGATTTAGCGAGTAGCATCTGCATGTGAATGGGTCTGGCAGCCTGCTTCTCTCTCTCTTCCTGTCTCTCTCTTTCTCTCTCGGTCTGTCTGTCTGGCCTGCCTGTGTGCCTGTCTGTCTGCCTGCCTGCCTGCCTGCCTGCCTGCCTGTCTGTCTGCCTGCCTGCCTGCCTGTCTGTCTGTCTGTCTGTCTGTCTGT
>NC_140253.1:3589971-3594971 GCF_949987555.1 Borostomias antarcticus
TTTGGTCAGTGTTCATGAGTGTGTTCAGAACAGCGTCCAGGAGGGACTCTAACTGAACCCTCTTCACTCCTCCTCCTCCTCCTCCTCCTCCTCCTCAACTCCTCCCTGTTATGACTGGGTTGGATTTGGACCCAAACGCACGACACCGGAGGCAGAGAAAAATGCAAAGCCCAAAGGGCGGTTTAATAATAAATTAATAAGTCCAGCAGGCAAGGTCAAAAACGATAAACAGGCAGGGGTCAGGCGATCAGCAAACAATGTCCAATATCCGTAATCCGTAGTCAAAGTCCATATCCAGAAGGGGGGTCAGGGAATCCGTGTTTCAGTCCAGGGGTGGTGATAGCAGGCAAGCCGAGCACTGCACACTGGGTCTGGAGGGAAAGTAAAACGGAACGAGAAAAAATGGATAAGCAAAAACAGAGATACGGACAGCAATCAACAAGGTAGGCTACGCTGGCTAGGGTACTTGCCACAGGAATTCTATGGGAAGTTCTGGCGATGAGCATGGAGAAAACCAGGGTTCTTGTAGGCAGGCGATGATGATGATTGGGACCCGGTGCGCAGCACTCAGCCGTAAGCGCGTTCACTAATCACCACGATTGCCTTCACCTGTGGCGTTGGAGCGCGCGCTGTGCGCGTGCTGAGGTGCTGGGCGTCTCAGGAATACTCTCAGGAGGCGGGAATTCGGGAGACCCCGAACGCCGCGGGGTAGAGCCGGACCGACGCACGTTGCGTCGGGCCACCGGCAAGCTCGGAGGAGCGGAGGGGAATGCGCGCGGTGGTGCCGCCGTAACAGGACCCCCCCCCAAGCGGGAGCCACCTGGCGACCGACCGGGGGCATCAGGATGGGCCCGGTAGAAGTCGCGGAGGAGAACAGGGGTCATGATCTGGGACCGAGGAACCCAGCTCCGTTCCTCCGGGCCATACCCCACCCAGTCGACCAGGTATTGGAACCCGCGGCCCTGGCGGCGGACCTTCAGCAGCCGCCTCACCGCCCACTGAGGGTGGCCATCCACCAGCTGCGGAGGGGGCGGCGCGGGAGCCGGTGGCACGCGGGCGCTGGTGACGACGGGCTCGACCCGAGACACATGGAAAACCGGATGGACCCGGCGAAGGGAGGCGGGGAGAACCAACCGGACAGCGGCGGGGTTGACGACCCGGTCGATGAGGTAGGGCCCGATGAACCTCGACGCCAGCTTCCTGGAGGAGACGTGGAGGGGCAGGTCAGCAGTGGAGAGGTAAACCCGTTGACCGACCTGGTACACCGGGGCCGGGACACGCCGCCGGTTGGCACCGCGGGAGGCGCGCGCCGTAGCGCGGAGCAGGGCGGACCGCACTGCGGACCAGACCCCCTGGCACCGGCGGAGATGAGCCTGGACTGACGGCACCGACGCCTCGGCCTCCTGGAGCAGGAACAGGGGAGGTTGGAACCCCAGGGAGCACTCGAAGGGTGACATGCCGGTGGACTCGCTGACCATGGCGTTCAGTGAGTACTCGACCCAGGGCAGGTCCTGACTCCAGGAGGAAGCGTGAAGGGAGGACATGCACCGGAGGGCTGACTCCAGGCTCTGGTTGGCTCTCTCCGCCTGGCCGTTGGTCTGTGGATGGTAACCAGAAGAGAGACTGACCGTGGCCCCAATCCCCGCACAGAATGCCCTCCATACCTGAGACGTGAACTGGGGTCCACGGTCAGACACCACATCCTGGGGCAGACCGTAGAGCCGAAAGACGTGCTCAGTCAGCAGCACCGCCGTCTCCATCGAGGTGGGGAGCTTGGGTAGGGCCACGAGGCGCACAGACTTCGAAAACCGGTCCACAATGGTGAGGATGGTGGTGTTTCCCCGGGAGGGAGGGAGACCGGTCACGAAGTCCAGAGCGATGTATGACCACGGACGACTGGGCACAGGAAGGGGTCGCAACAGGCCAGCCGGCGGCTGGTGGGATGCCTTGCTGCGGACGCAGGTGGTGCAGGCGGAGACGAACTCTCTGACGTCCGCTGCCATGGTGGGCCACCAGAACCGCCGGCGTAGGAAAGACAGCGTACGGTGGGAACCCGGGTGGCAGGCAAACCGGCTCGCATGTCCCCACTGGAGGACACGGGTCCGGACGGCAGCCGGGACGAACAGCCGGTTGGGCGGGCCAGTCCGGGGGTCGGGTTGGGTGCGCTGGGCCCTCCTGACCACTGCCTCGACGTTCATGGTGACCACCCCGATCACCCGGGAGGCGGGAAGAATAGTGTCCGGAGTGGTAAGATCCTCCCCTGCCGCATAAAGCCGAGACAGTGCGTCAGCCTTGGTGTTCTTGGACCCCGGACGGTAAGTGATGTGGAAATTAAACCGTCCGAGGTACAGGGCCCAGCGCGCCTGACGGGAGGTCAGCCGCCTGGCCGACCTGAGGTAGGTCAGGTTCTTGTGGTCCGACCAGACGGTGACGGGGTGCTCCGCGCCCTCTAGCCAGTGCCGCCACTCCTGGAAGGCCTCCACAACAGCCAGCAGCTCCCTGTTGCCGATGTCGTAGTTCTCCTCTGCAGGTGTGAAGCGGCGGGAGAAGAAGGCGCAGGGATGCATCTTCTGGTCGGCCGCTGACTGTTGTGAGAGAACCCCGCCGAGACCCGTGTCTGAAGCGTCCACCTCCACGGTGAAGGGCCTCGAGGGGTCGGGATGAAGCAGGACCGGCGCGGAGGTGAACCGCCTCTTGAGGTCGGTGAAGGCGGCACTGGCTGCAGGTGTCCAGGTATAAGGACGCAGAGAGGAGGTGAGGGCAGTGAGGGGAGCGGCCACCCGGCTGTAGTCCCGTATGAATCGCCGGTAGAAGTTGGCGAAGCCAAGGAAGGACTGCAGCTGCTTACGGGTGGTGGGTTGGCTCCACTCGACGACAGCCTGGATCTTCTTGGGATCAGGCCGAGTTTGTCCACCTTCCACAATAAGTCCCAGGAACTCCACAGAGGGAGTGTGGAAGGTGCACTTCTCGGCCTTGATGAAGAGGCGGTTCTCCAGGAGACGCTGGATGACAAGGCGGACGTGCTGGACGTGTTCCTCAGCGCTCCTGGAGAACACCAGGATGTCGTCGAGGTAGAGCACAACAAAGATATCCAGCATGTCCCGGAGGATGTCATTCATCATAGCCTGGAACACGGAGGGGGCGTTGGTGAGGCCAAACGGCATGACTAGGTATTCGTAATGGCCTCGGGGAGTTTTGAACGCGGTCTTCCACTCATCCCCCTCATGGATTCGAACCAGGTGGTAGGCGTTCCGGAGGTCCAATTTCGTGAAGATGGTGGCCTCCAGGAGGGGTTCGAAGTTGGAACTCATGAGGGGGAGAGGGTACGTGTTCCTGATGGTGATGGCGTTCAGCTCCCGGTAGTCAATGCATGGCCTGAGGTCCCCACCCTTCTTCTTCACGAAGAAGAACCCCGCCGCCACCGGGGAGAGAGTGGGTCGGATGAGGCCCTCAGCCAGACACTCAGAGATGTAGCTGTCCATAGCCGCCTTCTCAGGGAGGGAGAGGTTGTACAGGCGACTAACTGGGAGCTGGGCGCCGGGGCGGAGCTCAATGCCGCAGTCGTAGGGCCGGTGCGGGGGAAGGGTGCGGGCGCGCTCCTTGCTGAAGGCCTCTCCCAGGTCGTGGTAAACCTCTGGCACGGTGGAGAGGTCGGGGGGAGCAGGGGGCGGCCGAGACGACAGGGAGGGAGTCTGAGCAGCACGGAGGCACCGCGCGTAACAGGCCGTGCTCCAGCTCAGAATGCGGCCGGGGCCGTAGCTGACATGCGGCACATGGAGCTCCAGCCATGGTCGGCCCAGAATGAGAGGAGCCCGGGGGGTCTCAAGAATGTAGAACCGGATCTCCTCCACGTGATTTCCGGAAATTGTCATGGTCAGTGGCTCGGTCCGGTGTGTGAGGGGGCCTAGGTCGTGTCCATCCAAGGCCGAGACGGTGAGAGGGGTTTCCAGGGCGGCGAGGGGGAAAGCCGCTGAGGCGGCAAGGTGCGCATCCACAAAGTTGTCATCAGCCCCAGAGTCAATGAGCGCACCGATGGTAAGCGTCTGCCCGTGCCAGGCGAGGGTAACTTCGAACCGGGCAGGGCTGACAGATGGTGGGGAATGGGTAACACGGCTCACCAGAAATCCCCTCCTGGCTGGTGAGCCTACTCTTCTTGGCAGAGTGGGACAGTTGTCCCTCAGATGGCCCTTAGCTCCACAGTAGAGACATAATCCCAGTGCCCTCCTTCGGTCCTTCTCAACAGCCGTGAGGCGAGCCTTACCCACTTGCATGGGCTCTTCGCTGGTGAGAGCAGGCATGGTCAGGGTAAGTGGAACGGTGGAGGAGTTGCCCGGAGAGCGACCAGAGGGGGCGGGATGACGCAGCGCCTTCTCACGCTTCCTCTCCTGGTTGCGTTCGTCGATTTCCATAGCGAGAAAGATGAGTTGGTTAAGGGAGGTGGGGCGGTCCCTGACCAGCGCGTCCTTGAGAGTCTCGCTCAGGCCTCGTCGGAACTCGCTGCGCAGACCGACGTCGTTCCACCCGCTACCCATAGCCAGGGTGCGGAACTCGGTAGCGTAGGCAGCCACGGAGCGGCCACCCTGCTGGATGGTGGTGAGACGGGCATTAACGTCCTGACCATCAGCCGCATGATCAAAAACTAGCCTAAACTCGGCCTCAAAAGCAGCATAGTCATTGCGGAGGTGACTGCCCGGACCCAGGGCTGCCTGGACCCACTTCAGAGCCTCCCCAGTGGTGAGTGTAGCAATGTAGCCCACCCGTGCAGCGTCAGACCAATACATGCTGGGTTGATGTTGGAAAATGTATCCACACTGCATGAGGAAGCCCCTACACTCAGAGAAGGTCCCATCATATGGCTTGGGGTTAGCTAGGTGAGGTTCACGCTGGGGCTGGGTCCACTGCTCTCCAGTGTCGGCTGGGTCCATACTGGCCAGAACTTCTGTTATGACTGGGTTGGATTTGGACCCAAACGCACGACACCGGAGGCAGAGAAAAATGCA